>NC_064808.1:87722571-87815936 GCF_023721935.1 Panthera uncia | reverse complement strand
CATTGTTGTTACTCCCCCTCTTACAGGTGAAGAAGCTGTAACTAAGAGATAGCTCTGATTTGGCTGAGCTCTCATGGCTAGTAGGTGTCAGAGGCAGGACTCAAACCTCTGGCTTGCAGGCTAAAAAGCATTTATCCCAGGCCACACATAACATAGTCTCTGAGAACCCACTGACCAGCCCCACCCCAGCCTCCCACTCTCTCCCTCTGCTGACCTTCAAACCCATACATTCACGCACGCGTATGCACTCTTAGGGCATCATTGGACAGGGAGTTACCCTTATGTATTTCTCTTCCTCCTCCTTTGGCCTAGAGATGACTCAGAAACTAAGGGGGGAGATCTGCATCTCCTAATGCATAGTGATGTTGAGCATCTTTTCATACACTTTTTGACCAGTTTAATGTCATCTTGGGAGAAATGTCTGCTCAATTCCTTCTCCCAATTTAAGGGTCATTTTTTTTTTTTTTAATTGCTACCAAGTTTCAGAAATGCCTTCAAATTCAAGAAATGGAGTAAAATGGTGATTGTCAGGGGCTGAGAGTTGGGGGAAACGAGAGGTTTCTATTCAATGGGTATAAAGTTTCAGTTAAGAAAGATGAGTACATTTCAGAGATTGCAGTACAACATTGTGCCTATTGAACTCAAAAACTGAATCATGCACTTAAAAATTTGCCTGGAGGGAGATCTCAAGTTAAATGTTCTTGTCCTAATAAAGAAGAAGAAGGAAAAAAAAAGACACTGGGGGGGAAGAAGATGGGCACAGTAGGTGGGTGACAGAATTCGCATTGCATTTTTCCCCCCAGGATCCCCAGACAAGGCAGTAGAGGCCTAGAATTGTTTGGATGGAATCTCTATACACTTTGCCCTTCTCCATCTTGTTACCAAAGACTGAAACAGCCCCAAGGTTGAAAATTTGTCCTGAAGTCAGATCAGAGTTGCAAATGCAGGAAGTTAAGCCATAACTGGGTTTGCATTTAACTTCGGCAATGGCAACGCAAGGAGGCACAGATTCGGGAGTTGTTGTTCATGGTTTCAAAACCCTCCTCAGTTTCAAAATTCCCATGCACCTTCCCTTGGGAATCCACCTCACTGGGATCGGTAACAGCCAGAGTAAGTCATCGGGCAGCAGGTAACATGCAGTCCTGGCTAATGGAAATTGCTCAGTTTGCTCTCTACTGAGCAGAAAGCTGTTGGGCCCCAATTACTTTCTGCACAAATATGAACGAGTGACTCTGTCATCCTGACCCTTCAAGGCTAACGTGGCTCAAAGGTCTAGGCTTTCTTATCACCCCTGCGAAGTGTTTTCTGTGATGAAAAAATGTGTTTATTTCCCTTTGAGAATCATTCCTTTCCCATATCGCAGGCTGGGTCATTTTCAGGATGGCAGTGAAGCATGGGGAGGTTTAATGGCAACTGGGATGAGGTCTGCCAGGGGAGGTGGGGACGGTTTTGCATGTAACCTGGTCAGATCCAGAAGAGGGCAGTGCCCTCTCTTGTTGCCCCTATGAGTGAATTCATTCCTGGGAAGGGAAGTGCTGATGCACAGTGGTATTAGGTAGGAGCATCATTTCACAACAAAGTCCAAGGCTCAGGACAGATTTGCTGTTCATTCCACCCAAAAGTTACATATGCAACCCCCCTGGTTTTCTCTTGTCTTGACTTTGATGTTGGACCACTCCCTCCACTTTCTTGATTTGGTGATTCTTGCAGGTGACAGTGAGGGCAGCAGGGTGCCCCCCTCTGACCCCTGAGGTGTTGATACTGCTGGCTTCCTAGGTGTCCTAGCATTCCCCTGCCTGTCCCAGGCGTCCCTGCTGACTCCTTCCAGGAACTTCAACTGGGCTCAGCGGAGGAGCTAAAAGAGGGTGTGGACTGGCCAAGGAAGGGCAGGAGGAAATGGTTTGGGAAATAGGATTGAAAAATGGTCCTGTGAAAGGATTGGATTTTCTTAGCAAGTGAAAGGGAAGACCAAGAACCAGAAATAGGTTGGCACTAAGGGGTTGATATAGGGATGGGTGGATTTGGAAGATAAACCAGGGTCAAGAATAAAAATATATTTTTGGGAATTGGAAATTAAAAAAAATGAATTCTGATTAGACACAATGGTGATTGGATAGGAGATTATGGGAGAACGTGCTTTTTGGAGCCTTGTCAGGAATCTGATGGGCAGCGGGATTTGGCCTTAGCTGCCATTCATGTGACATGGGTCCCGCCTCCCCTCTCCCCATGACCTTCCCTTCTGTCCCAACCACACAGAACATCTTTTAGCCTCTCCACCACCCCTCACCCTCTCCACCATCAGCTCTTAACATGCTCTGTTCTCTCTTCCTAGGACATTCTAACCGTCGCCTCATCACTTGGCTAATAAATATCTCTTCATTTCAGGTACTGACCTAAATAAAAGTCACCACCTCTAGGAAGCCTTCCCTGACCACCATTCCCTTCTCAGTTTTGACTCATTGCTTCCTTCCTCCCTACACCCTCATTGCTCCTGAACTTTCTCTACCCCAGCACTTGACATACCTCTTTACAAGGGCTTATTCAATGCCATTTCTCTCCCAACAGACTCTAAGGGCCAGCAAAGCAAGGGACCATGTCTATATTGATTCTGGCCCCTCCGATACTTTGCAAAATAAGTAAATTGCGAGTAAGTTTAATTTATTCTTATGAGGTACCTTCTTTTCCCTGCCCTGAAGAGAGTGCCAAATACACTTTCTGACAAGAAAGATCGAGTTTTGCACTGTACGTGTCCAAAGTAGTCAGTGTTGCCTCCTCAGCCAACCATAAGCCCCTCGAGAATAGAATCTGTATGTTCTACCTCATCTTTCTCTCTCCCTCCATAGGCTACTTCCTTCCACAAAATCCAGTGTTGGACCTACAGTAGGTGCTCAATTAAAAAAAAGTGTTATTGGATTGCCATGGTTAGCTATCAGAAAGAGGGTATTATCTCTGCTTCAAGAGATAAAACAATTTGCTTCAAACTTGTCTGAGTGTTTGGAATCAGACAAGAGTCCTTTTTAAAATGGGAAAATGGGACTTTAATAGGTCTTGCCCTCCTTCTTTCCTTGCAGAAGATGAAGGAGACATTTCATTCAGTTGGAGATGCCGTCTGCAGCAAATAACCCTTGGGATTTGAGAGGGATTATTTGGCCACTGGAGGGCTCTTACATTTTTCCATGTAATGCAATTGAAACCTATTCAGAATGGCTAAATAATTAATGCCGCATTGTGCGGAGTGTGCTTCCTAGTTTCGATCACAATTTTTTAAATGCAGAATTTCAAGCAGACTAGACTTAATTTACTGTGTGTTTTGCTTCTTCAACAAAAACATGAGATGAATAATTTCCCCACATCATGACTTTACATTTCCCCGTAAATAGGGCATCTGTTAACATGGATTATTATGTATGCGATGCTAACGTGATTAGGCTCAAACACTCACCCAAAAAGCTAATTTTTTTAGAGGAATGACTCATGAGAAAAAGAGAACAAAAATCCAGGGAGAAAACACTACTAAAGAAGCATCTATAAGGGCAAGAAGTTAGGAGCAAGCTTGGCATTTTGGAGTAAGAGGATGAGAATTATTTGTTCAACAATATTTATCATGGGCCTACTATGTGTCAATCACTGGGTTGGCTACTGGACAGACAAACAACAGCTCTAATAGTGACAATAGCAGCCCAGCCCACTGAGGGCCAAGATTTTGCTTTATTCACCACTAATTCTAGAACCCTGGATCGGAGCCCGACTTGTAATAGTTACGCAATAACGTTAAGTACATAGGGAATGTTTACTGAATGCCTTTTTTATGCCTTGGATTGTTTTAAGAATTTTACACATGTTGTTTAAAAAAATTTTTTTTAACGTCTATTTATTTTTGAGACAGAGAGAGACAGAGCATGAATGGGGGGAGGGTCAGAGAGAGAGGGAGACACAGAATCGGAAGCAGGCTCCAGGCTCTGAGCCATCAGCCCAGAGCCCGACGCGGGGCTCGAACTCGTGAGCCACGAGATCATGACCTGAGCCTAAGTCAGACGCTTAACCGACTGAGCCACCCAGGTGCCCCTACATGTTGTTTTTAATCCTCACACTATTATAAGGTCAGGAGGAGTAGTACCCTCGTTGTACGGGTGGGAGACTGGAGACTGAAACTAACTGGAAGATCACTAGAGATGGAATTCAAATCTGCCTGACATCAAGGCTGATATGAAAAATGTGTTTCCAATCGTTCTACTCTGTAAAGACGATGTGCCTGCAATCTGGGCATTCACACCTAGTGCCAGAAATAAAGGTGCAAGCAAATAGCCAAAATAAAAGTAATGTAACTAGAGAAAGACACTTATGTTGTATTACTTGTCTGCCTGGAGAATTCCGGGAAAGCTCCAAGAAGGAGTTAAAATTCAATCTGGTTCATGAAGATGATGTAAAGCAGAGCCACAGCTGACCCCCAGAAGACATACTGCGTGGGCGAGATACAGACCTTTGCTGATGTGGGTCAATAAGGATTATTTGTTACTAGACAACAACCTGTCTTATTCTGACTGTTGCACCGGGGTAAGAAGGCTTCTTTCAAAGTGTAATAAAAAGTGTATACTTGAGGGGCGCCTGGGTGGCTCAGTCAGTTAAGCGTCCGACTTCAGCTCAGGTCATGATCTCGCAGTGCGTGAGTTCGAGCTCCGCGTCGGGCTCTGGGCTGATGGCTCAGAGCCTGGAGCCTGTTTCAGATTCTGTGTCTCCCTCTCTCTCTGACCCTCCCCCGTCCATGCTCTGTCTCTCTCTGTCTCAAAAATAAATAAACATTAAAAAAAATTAAAAAAAAGTGTATACTTGAAATGTGTACATATTGAAAAGTGCACAGCGATAAAGTACACAGAGCAATGGATTTTCATAAACTGAACCCCGAACGAGAAACAGAGTTGTAGCTGCAACCCAGTAACCTGTGTAATGCCCCTACATGGGGTTCTCTGGGTTGCTGTAACAAATTACCAAATCCCAAGTGACTTAAAACAATAGAAATGTATTTCCTTCCAGTTCTGGAGGCCAGAAGTCTAAAGTCAAGGTGTTGGCATGGTTATTTTCGTCTGGAGGCTCTGAGGGACAATCCACTCCACATGACTCTCCCTTCTGGCTTCTGGGGTCTGCCAGCACCCCTCAGCACTGCTTGGTGCATAGAAGCATCACTCCGACCTCTGTCTCAGCCTTCCCATGGCTTTCCCTTCTGTGTGTCCCACATCTCCCTCTCCTTTCTCTTATGAGGACACCAGCCATTGGACTTTAGGACCACCCTAATCCAGAATGATCTCATCTTGAAGTCCTTAACTAATTACATTTCCAGAAACCCTATTTTCCAAAGAAGCTCATGTTCACAAGTATCAAGGAGGAGGAACAGAAACATATTTTTCGGAGATATAATTTAACTCACTGCAATCTCTTTTAGTCACTCCTTCCCCAGGGGCAATGCTTCGCTGACTTTAATAGTTTCACCTGTTTTTCTACTTCACATAAAAGGAATCACAAAGTTTATACTATTTATGTTTGGCTTCCCTTCCCCCTCAAAATTATGTGTGTGAGATTCATTCATATTGTTGCATATAGCTCAAGAAAATTTTTTATCATTGATGTATAGTATTTCATTGTGTCAAGATAACATAGTTTACCCATTGTACTATTAGGGCATTTAGGTATATTTCACTTTGGTGGTGTTACAAATAATGCTCCTTTGAACATCTTTGCACGCGTATTTCTGGTGAAGTTGCATGTGGGTTTCTGTTGGGTATATATCAGGAGAGAAATTGCTGGGTCATAGCGTATACATGTGATCAGTTTTATTGGAATCTCCAGATCATTTTCCAATGCAGCTATACAAAAACGGGTATAAACAGAAGAGTAGCAGGATTTGATTTTCACATTTAAAAGATCACTGGCTGAAGGAATACAATGGCACAGAGGTTTAGCTTAAAGATAACACTCACAAAGGAAAGCAGTCGGAAGCAAATCTAAAAAGAAAGCCGGATCAGAGTATGGAGGGTTCTAACTCTTGGCTTAGAAGTTGGGCTCCTTTTGTTGGGAAAAATGCCATTTTTTTTAAAGGAAGAAGATATTATTAGATTTATTTCTCAGGAAGGTGGATGAGAGCCAGAATGAAGACTTTGGACCTTGAAAGGAGATGCTAAGTATGAGAACCCAGGGATGTGGTAAGGGGGATACAGAAGGGGTGAATGGAAGCATCCTGAATGGAGCCTATAGACCTGTGCCATGTCCAGAATGTGGTGTGCGAGTGAAAGGGAGCAGTCATTGATACCTTCCAGGCTTCTAACATCTCTAGGACACTTTGTCCAGGGCAGTGGAACGGGGCTGGACTTGCCATTTTCATACCAACACTCTGTATGGGGCGTGGTTGGGTTAGAATTTATGCTGTCTTGGCAGCATCTATCATAGGGATTTTCTCTGGGGCAATAAAGAACTCTCATCACCAACATGTGCATCTATCAGGATTGGACAGAAAGCCCTGAGGCCACCTGGAAATGTGCCATCACCTCTATTTCTAAACATTGCAAAGGAGAGAAAAGGGACTCTAGACTCACTCTGCCGACATTTAAGAACCCGCTGCAAAATACAAAATCTCAACAAAGTGTTATTTTGATCACAAAAGCATGTCAAGGGAATTAGAGAGATCTGGAAAAGGAAACATTTGATCTAAGGGTATCAGGAAGGAGAATGGTGGAGAACATTTCAACCGGGTTTTGAAAGATGGATAGAAATTTTCACAAGGAAAAAGGACTGGGGAGTTGAGGCAACAGAGTCGACCTGGGTGAAGGTCATTCCCCGTAGAGAAAAGAGCATGTGCCAAGATACCAAGAGATTAAAAAGAATAGCTGACATGTATTGTGCTCTTACTGTATACCAAGCACGATGCTGGGAATTTGACCCAAGCTTACTCACTGGGTCCTGGGTCCTCTACACAGCCCACCAACACAGGTTTATTTAGTATCTCTCGTTTTGCAGACGAAAACCACCAAGGCTTAAAGAGACCAAGCTACTCGACCCTAGGACACACAGCTTATAGGGGACAGAGCAGAAATTCTGACCCTGAGGCTTCGGTCTCTAAGTATTGTGAGTTCCCCTACCCCTGAGGAAGAGGTTGGAAACGGTGCTGGACGCTAACACAGGCAGCTTGCACCTGACTCACATGAAGTCATGGCAGGCCAACTCTTCATCCTAAGCCCTGATGACTGACAGCAGATGATGTTCCCAAATTCTCTTCCAGTCTATGCTCAGAGAAATAGGAGGGCCCCATTAAGACTTTGAAAAATGCTGGTGACATTTACCTATGTTGGTATATCAGAATAAAAATAGCCCCTCCTGACCTCTCATTTAACCCCTTCTTTTCAGTTCAGCATCCCTCAGTTTTGCCTGTGCTCTAGTTTTTTTTTTTTTTTTTTCTTTCCCCTCTTTGAAGATGCGTCAGGTCTCAAGTTCAGCTTAATCCAACTGCTAGATGTATTATTCATTTCTACGCTTTAATGATGTGATAAGGTTTCTGGAAATAGGAAAAGGCTCATTAAACTGTCATTTGAATATAGATCACACCTAAATTCTAAGGAAGACAAAGTCTGCCAGCCGGGGATGCGTTCGCCTTCCCAACACAGCTCTCTACACACTGGGAAGGCACGAAGAAGATTTTCAAAGACAAGATCCTCCAGATTAGCATGTATTCTTGATTTATTCTGTAATTAACGATAACTCACAAACAGAATGAGGGGTTCGGAGAGACAGCGAATGAATACGAGCCAAATGAAAAAGGAATCTGGGATGTCAAACACAGCGAGATGTGTGTTTTGTCCCTGTCTGTGAGCAGTGGTTTGATCAGGCAGGCTCTATTTGAGGTAAGGGAATATGTAGGGATTTTAATTTGACTTGCATGGCTTAGAACACAACATCATCCCTGGCTGCAGAAATTGATTTGAGAATACAACTTGCCCACAGCTTTCCCTCTCTGTCTGTCTTCAATTTTGAGAAGATGCTAGAAAATGCAGGAGTGCAAGATGTTGGTGCCAGGGGCTGGTGAAACTGGGAATATGCTCAGCTATTTATTTATCTACCTCTCAATCTGTAGGGAATCCGAAAACAATAAGAGGTAACCTTTGTTAAAGGCTTATGTCGTATCAGACGCTGGTTTAAGCGTTCAACACATATGATCTTATTTGTTCCTCGCCCAACCTCATGGGAGAGGTCAACTTTGCCCTTAGACTGAGACAAGAGAGGCCTCTACCTGGACCCTGTTTCAGGGGGTCTATTTTGGCTCTCCTTCAGGGGTGGTCCTCTCCAGAAGATGAGAAGCGGCTCCATGGGGACCAAAGGACGTGCCACCAGACACCTGGGACAAAGCAGTTTCCTTCTCTAATATCCCTGGACCCAACTGAGATTCTGAGGAGGCCTCCTACCTGGGTCTGCCTTTGATGCAAACTCTGTTCATAATATGATCCCACATCTTCAAGCCAAGGGCCGGCTCTCCCCATGGTCCACAGGCGCACAGAGAGTGTTTTGCGCGAGCTGGAACACCAGTAAACTTATTTCCACAGGATGTGCAATGAGGGTCGGAGCCTGGTGTGGGAACAGGAGGGGAAGAAGGGTGGGGTGTGTTATGTCCTACACCGCTGAGAGTTCTAAACTCAAAACCTTGCGCTTCCCGGTGATTGCAAACATGTTTGCCAAGGTGGAAGGGTATTACCTGTTTTATTCAATAATTTGGTAGCTTAAATTTT
Organism: Panthera uncia; assembly: GCF_023721935.1. Lineage (NCBI taxonomy): Eukaryota > Metazoa > Chordata > Mammalia > Carnivora > Felidae > Panthera > Panthera uncia. Next base: position 87,807,171 of record NC_064808.1, on the reverse strand, counting down.
ACTTTTTGATATAGGCTGCCATTTGTCCTCTTGTTCTAGACCCTGATAATATTAAGGCTGGGCTCAATACAGGGATATTAATGTCTGTGTTTTCTACATAGAAAAATGAAGACTTAGTCACTGGCTAGTAAATGCTGAATTTGAATTCAGGCAGTCTCGTTGCAGGAGCTGTACTCCCAACAAGTACGAGATTCTTCCTCTTATGGGGGCATCCTGGGGAGATGCCCATTTAAGTCAGCTGATACCCTGATGGGTTTAGAGCCTTTCAAGTTTGCTTATTTATTTTGAGAGAGGGAGGGAGACAGAGAGAGAGAGAATGGGCAGAGGAGGGGCAGAGAGAGGGAGAGAGAGAATCCCAAGCAGGGTCCACACTGTCACCACAGAGCCCAATGCGTGGTCCTATGAACCATGAGATCATGACCCAAAGCAAAATCAAGAGTTGGACGTTCAACTGAGGAAGCCATGCAGACACTCTGGATTACCGTCTGTAGACAAACATGGAGAACCTTCCTCTCCCACCATCGAACTCCCAGATTCCTGCCTTTAGTAGCATATGCCCTCTGTAACTTCCTACCTTGGAGGGGCAGGACCTGTGGAAGATAGGATAGTCAACCCCTTGATTATGGTACGTACATGACAAAAGTGAAAGGAACTTGCCGATGTAATTAAAGTCCCTAACCAGTTGACTTTAAAATAATTAGATTATTTGGGCAGAAATAACTTCATTACTAAGATGGCCTGAGATCAGGGCTCAGCCCTTTCCCCAGGGAGAGAAGCAGGAGCAGAAATTCTCCTTTCCGCCTGGAAGAAGGAAGCTACTTTGTCATGGAGATGGCCAAGTGGCAGGTGGTGGCCTTGGGGAATGAAGAGCCTCAGATCTACAGCTGCCGCAAACCGATTCCTAACACCAGTGAACCTGGAAGAGAACTCCGAATCTCAGATGAGATTGCAAATCTCTAGCACCTTGAGTTCAGCCGGGCAAGACTCTCAGCAGAGGACCCATGGAACCCAGGCCCAGGCTCCAGACTCACAGAGACTGGGAGATAGCAAAGCGTTATTTTAAGCTGCTAAACTTACGGTAATTTGTTTCGCAGCAACAAGAAACTAATGGAAGGGGAATTTTACAAGACAATTGATTTGTACTACCCAAAAAATCATGGCCACATGCAGACACACACACACACACACACACACACACACAGTCATAAAGGTAAGGGGAAGATTCTAGTTTAAGAGCAACAAGAGAGCAAATACATAATAATACAGAGCACCAACAATCCCAGAACCCCTCCTGGCTGGCAGTGATTTATGAAACTTGGTTCACACTGAGTTTTGACAACTCAATTTTTGTTTTCCAGTCTCTTGAATGTCCTTTTTTTTTTTTATGGAGATATCTGCTCTGTGTTTTGAGCAGACAGTAGGCCTTAAGGCTTTGATCTCACGATGGCCCATAGATAGGGACAGGTACTTGAAACTATTTACACTGTCCCTTTGTTATGGAGAACTGACCTCAGTCTCTAGTGGCTGGCTGCTGGAAGGCCAAGGAGAAAGTCCCTGAAAATGGAATTTACATTAAGACGTGAATGACTTTTCTCCAGGCTGGATGGTTCCCCCAACCACCACCACCAAATTCCTATGTTGAAGCCTTAACATACAATGTGATTGTATTTTAGGAGGTAACTAAGGTTAAATGAGGTTGTAAAAGTGGGGTGCTGATCTGATAGATTGGTAATCTTATAAGATCGGAAGAGAGAAAGATCTCACTCTCTGCCTGCATGCACTGAGGAAAGTCCACGTGAGGACATAGTGAGAAGGCAGCTGATGGGGGCCTAAGGAGGGGACTCTTACCAGGCACCAACCCCACTAGCACCTTGATCTTGGACTTCCCAGCCTCCAGAACTGTGAGAAAGTAAATTTCTGTTGTCTCAGTCCCCTAGTCTGTGCATTTTGTCATGGCAGCCCAGGCTGAAGGATATAGACCCTGATATAAGGCTTTGTATTACCTGAAAGACTGCCGGGTAAGTCCAATGTGTACCCCACAGGATAATCTCTCTGATTGTGGAGTTTCAGTCTCGGTGACACTTTGGTATTAGAAGTCAGCACAAAGATCACCAGAGGGTTCTAATTATTTTACATATGGAGATGGGTCTATTAGAGGAATTGCAAAACATGCATGCATGTGGGTACATGTGCTCACACACACACACACACACACACAGCACCACAATAGCTGGGTGGCAAACACATTAATTGACACAGGAGAAGATATATTTCATTCATTCATTCATTCATTCATTCAACAAATAGGTATTAATCATTATAAACTAAGGGTATATAGCAAGTATGACATATTTCTAGGCAACATGGAGCATGCTAAGAAACATAAAGCCCTGTCCTTGAAGGGGTCCTAGATATTCACAAACATAGGGCAATGCCACTGCTGTTTATTAAATGCCTAATATGAACTTGGCCTATGCTACATGACTTGTCTTAGATTACTTTATTTCTATACAACCAGTCAAGCTATATGGAATTACTTCATTTTATATGTTATCTGTTGATTTGCCAGGAGTTTAAATAACTTCTCCGAAGTCACATAGACAGAACCAGGATTTGTTTGTTCTCCAGTATAGAATTCTACATTAATCATGAATAAGGTGGTGTCTGATTAACCATGTCCCTGAAAGAGAGAAATAGGCTATAAAGTGTTAGAGAAATTCAGGGTTTGATATCCGAGGTAATAGTCAAGGAAAGCTTCACGGAGAAGGTGGTGTTAAACTGAATTTATATAGATGAAGCAGACATGTGAGAGCGGACAGTCTAGGTACTTAAAAAGGGTTGACTAAGGCCACAGTGATGGACCTAAGTTAGGTGGGAGCAGGGAGACATGTGCACTGGCCACAAGAGTAAGGACTGGTTAAGTAGCAGAGCCAGAATCAGAGAGAAAAAGGAAAAGGTGAGCAGGGGGAATCTGGGGGTGGAGAGCTTCTGGAGCCCAAGTGGCCAGGCCCAGGGTCGGGGCGCAGCTGGCAGGAGCCTAAGTCAGGGTGGGGGAGGGGAGAACCATGGGGTGAGTCCTCGCATTCTTGCCAAGGTAGGATGGTGGTCCTGGTGTGCCACCCTGTGGTGCTGGGGAAGGGAGAGGCAAGGGCTGGGTGCCATGGAGGACGGTGATGAACCGGAAGAGGATGGCAGGAGGGCTGACTTGAGCAAGCAGTTGCTATGCGCTGTGCCCCACAGCAAGTACTGTTGCCGATACTGGACAGAGGATGAACAGGCTCCGAGAGGTTGAGTCATTTGTCGTAGTTCCCACAGATTGCGCCACGTGGCAGGAGCAGGAGGACACGCCCAGTGCTGAAAGCACGGGGAGGGTCCCCCAGCCGAGATGGAGCCTGTGGGGGGGGGGGGCGGTCTTCGAGGTTCCCCTCTGCATTCGCCCTCCTGCAGCCCCCACCAGACGGGCCGTGGGGAATAAGCAGAAAATACCATGCCATCTAATTGATGACAAGGGTTTTGAAAATGTCTCTGTGTTCCCTAAAACGACGGGTGGGGTGCTGGCTCTTCATGGTGCTCCAGAACTCCTTTATCTTTTAACCATTTTTCCCTTCAAATTTAACTCTGCTGCCTTCTGCACTGAGGATTACCTAAAGGCCAAGTTTGACATTCTTAATCCAACCATTTCTGAGTTATCTGAGAACAGAGAAGGTACAGGGATAAATGCTTGAAGCATTAACTCTGGAAGTACCAGAAGGAACAGATGGGAAAGTGTCCCTCCCCGAGGACCCTGCAGGGCTCAGACCTATGGGCTACCCCTATGAGCTGGGCAGAAATAAACCCTCCTTTTAGGTCCCACTGTCCCTTGCTATTGTTTTGGCTATTTTTAAAAACTGTCTACAGATAAACTCTGTGGCTACTGAAATTGCCGGGAAGGTATTATTCCCTCCCCCCCCCCCCACGCCCCCGCCCAAAAAAAGAGCTTAACTGGAGGAATTGGAGCCATAGGAAGGCATCGACAAGCTAAGCTGTCAAGGAAAATCAGCAGGTGTTTATTTTGCAAGTACCTGCCATGAACCCCGTGAAGTCCTGGGCCAGGAGGAGGCTCTGCAGAGGAAGTATCCTATGAAAATAATCAAAACCTATAGGAATTTTTATTTCAGTTCAGTCACGATGGAGGATCTACCATGCAGGAGGCATGGTGCTTGCTCTGTGCTGTCTGGTGAATCGGTGACAAACAAAACAGACCTTGTCTCCTGCCCTCACGGAATTCATAGTTTACACTATAGGAAATTAAACCACTTTTTTTTTTCAATTATATTTGGGATAGAAACCGAAAATCACAGGGAGGCATAGCAGAAATATATTTTTCGCCTGAATTAAAGGGTAGTATGAGACTCTCACACGTTATTCATTGCACGATAGGGACAGTGACGGTGCGCCAACACAGTCTTCTGCGCACACACACGTGCACGCACATACACGTACGCGCCTGTGCACGTATACATGGCCCACTTCCTTTATCTCATGTATGAAGGATACGTTCTTTGGAATCAGCTGAGGGAAAAGTTTATAGTTTTTAGGATTTTAATAAAGAGAGAAAATATAGGGCAACATCCTCCCTATTGAACGTCTTAAAGTTAGTCTGAAAAGACTCTCACACGTGAACAAATGAGAGAACAATTTAAGACGATATAGTCAAGTTCTGCTATTCCCCAGGCCACTTCTATCAAATTTAAGCACAGATTCAGCCTCCTTAAGGGAACAGACTGCTTCTAAGAACTTGGCATTAATTACTGGGATGCAGACGGTACAAATAAGATGCTGCCAGCTACAAATGAGTCTTATCCATCCAATAAATTAGGCGTCCTCAGGAATGCGTTATATGTCCTGAAAGTCACAAAAGTGCATTTCTTTATAATTATGCTAGTCTCCTATTTCATTTCTAGATTCATCTGATTTGCTGGAGTTCACTCAATTAACTCCAAGCCTATATGTCCAAGGCATGGTAGGGGATTCTGGGGTAACCCAGTGAACAAAACTGTCCTATAGGGTACCTGCCCTCACGGAACCTACAATCTACTGAGTGACCCAAGAAGAGGTAAATGAACACATAAATTGATTCATTGCAAGCTGTAAAAAGTCTATGAAAACCAATAAGGCAGCAATAAGGGAGAGAATTATGGTAGGGGTCTATTTTAGACAGAGCAGTCAGGAAAGGCTTAAGGATGACTAAGGATTAGCAAAGTGAGTCGCAGGGGAGAGCATTTCTGCTGTAAGTAGATGACTAAAAGGGCTTGGCGTTTTCTAAGACCCATAGAAGCCCATCATGGCCACTGGCTAGCGAACAGAGAAAAGTGTGTCCAGAAAGCTGGAGAGAGGGGCACGGAGGACCAGATCCTATAGGACTTAAAACATCACAGTAAGAAGCTTGGACTTTATTCTAAGTAGAATATGACATGATCTGGGGCTTCTAAGCAGAATGGCAACATTATCCAATTTGGAAATGGACGCGATCACTCCACTTCTGGGTAGAGAATAGATCAGAGGGAGCCTGGAGTGGAAACCGGACACGGGTGAGGAAGCTATTGTGCAGGTCCAAGTAAGAGAGGAGTGCTCACCCGATGAGGGTTATGACCTTGGAGGGAGAGCAGGTGGACACATTCGAGAGATACTGAGAATTTGTTGGTGCATCACTGGAGGGCGGTGGCAGAATGCACAGAATCAAGAACTGTTTCTCTCACTTGAGTGAATGAGTGGCTGTGGTGCCCATTTGTGGCAGAAGGGAGGAAGAAGAAAGGTGAAGGAAAAACAAGTTTATAGGTTTGATGTTTGGAGAAGGAGAGACCCTACATGGGATGGTTTCTATTTTCCCAATAGAAGGTGAGAGCCCTGGTCAAATTTTTGTTCCAGGAAGAAGAATTTGCAAAAAACACCAGCTCCCCTTCAAGCCTCCCCAGGATTTTTTGGCCTACAAGTTTCCACTGGCAATTTTCCCAATTTCCCTGTCTTAGCATTTTTTACGGCCTCCTTTCCCTATCATCTTTTCCTCTCCTCTGGTCACTTAGCTGCAAGAGCAGAGGCATCTGAGTGCAGCAGACATGGTCAGAGCCTTCCCCAGATACAGATGCTACTGAAAGCCAGACCCAGGGGAACTACAAAAGGGAGGCGGAGTATGTTCCGTTTCTTTTATTATCATTGCCAGTCTCCCATTTCAGGGCACCCTGATTGCTCTGGGGGACCATGGAGCAGTGCTTTCTTCCATTGTCAATTTAATGACCCCATTATGCTAATTCTCTCTTTCACCATAATATCAACTCTTCCTCCCACATCTCTCAGACAAATGACCTATCCCTCCAAACACAATCCATGGAAGGCTTCGCCAGCCACCTGGGTAGACCGCAACCATAGCATGCCGGTGCTCGTACATGTAAACGCACAGTGTCAGGTTATAGGAGGAAATGACAGTCTAAAAATAAATGCCATCATATTATTATACTGGAATTTTCCCGCCATTATTTGCACAATCTGAGACGCACCACGTAGAAGAATGAGGGACGTACAGTTCAGCAGTTTGTATTTAGGGTGGAAACATATGGAAGAATGACAAGTGGAGATAAAACCTGGCTGAGGGACTTGCCAATCTGATTCATTCAGTCATTTGTTAATTCTTTCATATCTTAAATGTTCGCTGAGTATGCACTCCGTGACCTCTCCTTATGTTCTTGGCATTAGACATTTGAAAAATGAACATGAGCTAATTACGGTGGGAAGAGGACAAGTAGAGCTCAACTCCAAGTATGCTGGGGACTCTGAGTTCAGAAGGACAGCTGTGCATCTGGGAGCAGTGAAGGCTAGCGAAGGTGTGGGCAGGGCCGCTCACGGTCAGGGCAGACTTTTACAAAGAGGTGATATTTATGTCTAGCGAGACTCAGTGATATTAAGTGGCCATGGCATAGGGTATTTGGGTGAGGAGGAGAATGGAGATTGGGAAAAGGAGGTGGATAGAGAATATGAGGTAGGAAAAAAACCCAAACAAACCATGCAGAAGCTAGCTAGCTAGCTAGCTGGGCAGGTGTTCTGCTTTGCATTTCATAAACAGCTTTTATAAACATCTTGCAAACTTACGTTCACAAGTGTTTGATCACTCTGGATATTATATCTCTATGCATCTCACTCCTCAGTCTTGATCTGCTTGGGCGTTCTTTCCCCAAAATATTTTCCATACTGTTTCATTGGACCTATGATCACTCCCTCAGACAAAACAAAACAAAACAACACCAGAACGAAACAGTTCTCTCTTGCCAAGGCTGACTTCTGACCCTGGTTTTTGTCACGTAACCAGTCAGCACCATGTACCGTGCCTACGTCAGTGAACGGATTATGGCGAGGTGTGGTGGCGAGGGAGCATTGAGTGACAGAGCCACAACAACTCAGAATAAAGGAACGGAAATCCACCTTAGTCCTCAAATTCCTTAAAGTCTAATTGATGGGGGAGAACAGACTAACTTTAAGTGACTCAAGAGCACTTACAAAATAACCTTCAGACAACTATGGGTTCTTACTCTCCAAGCTGAGTACCTGAATGCTGAAGGGAAGAACAAGAAAATGGCCGACTTCATCTGTTAGGGTTACTTCGGGAAAGCTTGGCGAGTTAGTATTTGACACATTTGTGTTTTGGGGTGGTGCAAAGAAGGGGTGGCAGGGGGCTGTGAGGGGGGGTGAGAGGAAGAAAGCAATGCTTAGGGACTCAGTGCTGGTGAAGCCTACTTAGGAACTCCTTGCATGTTGAGTGAGTAGCACGGCTGAGAAACTGGTGCTCATTCATTTGCCTGACTCGGAATCGACATTCAGAGAGAGATGAAAATAAAAAAATAAAAAAAGCTTCATTTCTTTGGCAAACCAATAACAGGCTTTAGGATTTTGCTTTGAACATTTTGAATAATCCTATTAGCAGCTTAGAAAAACGGGGTTATTTTAATGACAGAGTATATATATCTATATATTTCCCATCCACCAGTGTCTGAAGGAGATTATCCATGCTCGTTGAAGCCTACTCTTTTTGTGGGGCTTATACCCGTCACCAGGTTTGGAGGGGCAGGAGAGGGAAAGAACCACTAAGCCGCTCTTCTGGGGCTGAGTTGGCCAGATAATGTCTTCTTTGCCCAACACGCCAAATGGCGTAGGGACTGGTTCTCTTGGGTGTCAGGTTAGCCCACGCCCGGGCGGGGACAGCACTGTGCAGGGGCCAGACTCCAACTGCAGAGTCAGAAGACCCAAGTTTAGGTTTCCGTTCTGGCTATGACACCGCACTTACAAAACGGGAACGACAACAATCAAGTCATGGGGCTGTCCTGACAATGAAACCAGACTGTTAGTGGGAGCAACGGGTCAAGCGCCCAGACCACAAATATACTTGGTAAACACCAGTCTGGATGTCTTTGATAACTGAGAGGCTGTTTTGTAGTGCGTGTGTGTGTGTGTGTGTGTGTGTGTGTGTGAAATCAGCTCCCTTGACTTGGAGCATGTGGGGCTTGCTTTCTGGCTGATGGGTAGCTTGCTGGAGGTAGAGTGTAAAAAGACTTGTGTTCTCTTCCAGCCTCAGGATCTGACCATTGAAGCCTACAGAGTTAATCTCGCTGTGCAGCAACATCACGTCCGTATAAGAATAGTATATACGGTTTTGCGAATGTGAGTTGGACGATTTTTTAGAGGAAGAATATTGCCCTGTGATTGGATTTCCTCAGCAATCCTCTTTATGCCATTTATCCATCCCTTTCCCCTAATTCAAGAGTTGCATGATCCGTGGACAAGGGAAACATAGATGCTTACATGAGGAGTAGGGCTGAAATTCTTCCAAAGCCTTCCTATCTCGCTGATGTTGTTGCTTGCAGGGATCAGATATGTGTGCTGCCAGAAACATTTCTTCTATATGTTGTAATGACTCATGCCCCCAGGATAACGAACAAGACTTGGCAAATGCCAGTCCCTAGTACCAGAGCCAACTGGAGACGTCCACATCAGAGAAGCTAATAGTCGGAAGGTCCAACTGGAAGCTCCATTAGGAATTTGCAGAGAGGAAAAAAAAAAGCATTAGACACCAAAATCTTCTTTGATTCTAGCAAATGATAGTTCCTGTATGTGTTTCTTAGACGGATTTTCCTTACTGATTATTTAAATTCCCCATTATACATCTTTATTTCAGCTTGGCAAAACAGGCTAGGAGAGCTTTGGGAGATATCGGTTCACAAAGTAACCTATTGAGAGACATACAGACATGCTATTCTTGGAAAAATCAGAGTACAGTGAAGACAAAACCGCAACTTCTCTTTCATTTAACAATCAGGTAAGTTTAGTTCATATTGCGCAGGGCTGGAGAAAGAAAAGAGGTGTGCAGACAAGAAGGGATTCGTAGAGGAAGACGGGAGCGACAGGCAGAAGGGAACGGAGAGCATGGCATGGCCGGGAAGAGAGGGAGGAGGAAGACACACAATGAGACTCTAGATGAATCTTGAGGAAAGTGCTGGAGGTTGTACTCAGCGGCTCCCCTTGTAGTTTCAGCGCGCTTGCTGCCTACTGACATGTTAACTGGTCAGCTGTTTTTTTTTCATGCTCTTCAAATGTTTTAATCTTTAAACCAAGTTGCCTATAAACTGGAGAACCACAGCAAGCCAGCGCATTATAAATTGTTCCTGGCGGGCACGACCAGTGGAGGTGGCCAGAGGGCCAAGGAAATCAATGGAAAGGTAAGAGGAGGCCCTTGAGGCAAAGGTCCCTGGTACCCTCCAGGCACTAGGGTGTAAATCTGTGGTGTGGCCAGAAAAGGACCATGGTGGGGGTGGGGGGGTGCAGAGAGAAGGGCCACACCAAGGAAGGCCCTCCGCCGGCTCCTGCGTGTCCCACATCTGGTTGGCCTCAGGGTTCAGCCATGCTCCAGCGCCCAGGACAATGTGCCGGAAGAGTAAGCAAGAACATTTGTTATTTCTACCCAGGCAGAAAACAAACCGCATCGAGAAACTGCAGAAGATTCGATGTAAAACAGCCTACAAACTGCAGGCTGCAACCTCGATGGTATTGATTGAGTGCACCTGTCCATCTTCATTTTCAACCGTGCGCTTGATTGCTGGCAAGTTTATAGGATTATGCGTTTAATTGGATGCCTGTGTTTTACTAGACGTACGTGAAATTTATGGCTGTGGGGTTTGTGGTGCCAAGGTTTACCTCAGTCACTGCCTCTCAGCCCAGAGGGCTGGGGCCCGGGAGCCAATCGGAGTGAGCTCTGGGGCTCGCGTGCGAGGGAGCCACCTCTGGGGGCTGTCTGCAGGCTGGGGTCACGCGGAGAGCAGACAGGCCAGGACAGGAGCCAGGAGCTTGTGCTGCACCCAGGAGCCTTCGTGGCTTTCTGGCCTCATTTGATGCTAAAAGGAACTGGTGACAGGCATCCTGGAGAAAGTATTGATATTTAGATGGGTCCCCGAGTGCTAGTGATGCACATGCTATGTTGTTCCTTATGCATACTGTCAAGGCTTCTAGGAGAGTCCGAAGGGTTTGAGAAGTTAGAAGACGAGAGGGAAGCTCTTTAAGCCCTGAGCCTAAAGCGGTTGGTGTATTCATCGTCTGCTATCTAATAGCTCGTTGGGTAAATTTAATTATTATTTCCTTTTTCAAAGTGTGATTACTCCTAACAACTCATGTGGACTTCAGAGAAGCTATTCAGTCACCTACTCATTTATTCATCTAGCAGATTATTTATTGAGCGCTTAACATGTGCCATTTCCTGGGCTTTTAGGTGAGAGCAGGGAGAGTTCCGAGTGTTTTTCATTTTGAGGTTGAGAAAATGAAAACCCAGAAAAGATATGTACTTTACCCTGGTCACACAGAGACCTCCTGTGGATTCATAATGAGAACTCACATACCCTACACCAAGTTCAGAAAGAACATGGTCCGCTGGTCGGGGGATCAGAGTCAGAGATAACAAACGAGGGAAACTCCAATTAGTAAATGAATCCTTGGACTTCTGTTGGGCTGCTCGGAAAACCCAAGTGCTCATTTTCTGGTTTCAGTTTGTTTTGGACGGTTTTACTTACTAAATTAAATGGCCTCCAGGAAAATGAGGGATTACATACATCCCTGGGTCAGTTCTCCTGACCAAGGACAGTAGAACGCTGCCTGCCTGATGAGACCCAATTCCAATTCTTTGCTATACAGTTCCGCTGCTTGTTTATGAAGTGGCTGGGAGTTAATGTTCTTTGGGTGGGGCCCAGCTTGAAGGAGCAGAGCTCTATTATTATAGAACAATTTGATAAGATAAAAATAGAAAGCACTTATAATGCTAGGTACTCTGGGCAGCACTTTGCTGGCAGAATCTCATTTGATTCTTAAAACTTCCACTTTCCAGATGAGGACCCTGAAGATTAGAGAACTTGCACAATTTGTCCAGGGCATACAGCTCCCAAACACACAACCAGGATTCTAAGGGGCTTTAATGTGACCACACAGCCCAAGCCTTTAATCACTACACTCTCCTAGAGGGTATTCAGAGGCATGTTGAGGTAGGCACTGTAGTTTTCTAAATGTGTTGATGACACGCCGTTTTAGAAAGAAGTGGAGCTCTTCACACACCGACTTCCCAGATAAACGAATAAAGACGTGATAGAAGAAGAGATAACGCTGAAGAATGAGGGTGCCCAGGAGGATGGAAGAACTTGACTGCGGGTTCAAAAGGTTGGAATTGAATCAGTGTCAGTAGAGCAGAGAGGCACCTGATAAAGAGTGATGCACTATATAGCAGTAGACGAGCCATGGAAAGAACTCAGTACTCTGGGGGTCCAGGGTTGGATGGTGGATCTGAAATGTCTATGCAATTCATGGAGCTTTCTGGGAGCAGCTGGAAATTCCAGCCTGGAGGTCAGGAAAAAACGGGGAAATACATGCATTTATGTGTAAATTTAGATAAAGCTGAGAGTCTGAAGGAGCTTAGGAAAGGAAAGGGATCTTATGGGGCCTTTGGGTAAAAAGACCTGATCTCAGAGGTCTCTTTTTGAGAAAGAGAACTAGGAAAGAGAGAAAAAGTGAGAAAGCAAGGACATTCATGTGGGATAGAATTTCATGCTGTTGACAATGATGAAAAGTTTCAGATTCTTTAGAGAAGTCAGGAATGGGGATTAAGAAACAATTCTTGGCTTGAGAGATTCAGAGATTGCTGGTGTCCTTGGGAGAACAATTTTGAGAGACTGGTGAGGGAAAATCATCTCGCAGAGTTAACTGGTGAGTGGATGACTAGGGTAGCACGTGGTTCTGTCTACTGAGGGGTTAGAGGTGCACTCTGTTGTGGGGATAGGGTAGCAGCTTAGTAGGATAGTAGGAAATAGGTTAGCAAGAGAGCAGAAGGACATTAAATTTTATGGGTGAAGAGTGATTGAAGACAGATCACTTTTCACTCTATGGGTAAAGACAGAAGATGAGAGTTTTTGATAGTCTTTGAGAAGGAGAAAGGCATAGAAAGAACCTATGTGGTGAGCTTGGTCATATGAAAAAACAGGGGGCTACTTCTGGTACAACGACTTTGAACAAAAGGATCAGCAGAAAATGGCATTCTCATCTCCTGGAAGATTTGCGTAAATATTCTTCTGCTGGAGCACAAACAGGTTGAGTGGGTGAGGAAATAGCAAGATTTCAGGCAACTTTCAGGGGAAATGGAATGTGGAGTCGATAGGAACCAAGTATGCAAAGAGATTTCAGGGGAGATGAAAAATTCAACTGAGTTGGATTGAAATGACGAAGACTAAACATGTTTTCGTGAAATTCTCCAGTTGCATTTCACAGCCTTGGAGGGTGAATAGAAAAAGCAAAGAGTAGTTTCCAGAGTTGAGGGCTGCCAGGGAGAAACAGGGCAAGGACAGCAAGGCATTGGAGGGTGGTAGGGAATGACTCAGCATTCAGGTGTGTAGAGAGAGGAGTGGGCTAAGAGTGGACGTGACGAGTTAAGGGGAACAAGCCATGCTTTACTGCAACTCATGGCTAAACCAAAGAGCCATTTAGTGTAAGCGAAGGCAAAAGGGACATGGAGAAGAAGGAGTGAGAAATCAGAAAGGAGCTGCTGCATGTTCAGGGACCCAGATGTACAAGAGTAGGTTCTGAGTAGCAGAGATGTGTGGCTGTGAGTGTGCACAGAGCAGCAAGTTTTGGAAGTTGCTGCAGTTATAAGATATGGGCATGAATGCTGCAATCATGGATCAGGGAACAATCACAGACGATAATGGCATTCACATGCTGAAGTCAAGGAAGAAGCGACTGAGTGTCCTGGAACTACATAGCTAAGGAAGATAGTATGGTATGGGCTTCAAAGATTAGCAGATGCCTGGGGATGAGGGGACACCAGTTTGGAGACTGCAGGATGCACACGCAAACCCCTTCTTCTGGCTCTGCGTTGTCAGGGGTGGGAGTAAAGAAATGAAGGGGCGCCTGGGTGGCTCAGTCGGTTAAGCGTCCGACTTCGACTCAGGTCACGATCTCACGCTTCTTGAGTTCGAGCCCCGCGTCAGGCCCTGTGCTGACAGCTCAGAGCCTGGAGCCTGCTTAGGATTCTGTGTCTCCCCCTCTCTCTGTCCCTCCCCCACTCGTGCTCTGTCTTTTTCTCTCAAAAATAAATAAACATTAAAAAAAAGAAAAAAAAAAAAGAAAAAAAGGAATGAAGCTTGTTGGGAAGCCAGTAAGGGGAGAAAATGATGCATGATGGTTCCAAGTAGGGGTCCCTGGTCAGACTACCTGGTTTCTATCCTGGTTCCGTCCCTTCCTAGCTGGATGGTCATGGGTAAGCTACCGGCTCCTCAATTTCAGCATGGGAATACTGGCGATATCTCGCCTGTGGGGTTGGTGAGAAGATTGATCGAAAGAAGTAATAAAAGAGAGCAGCATAAATGCACTATGTAGTAAGTATTCAATAAAAATCAGCTTCCATGTTGATAATAATAATAATAATAATGATTACTATTTTTAGAAAGCGTGTACAGGAAGTGGTGTTAAACAGGGAGAAAGTTGTTTTAGTTTTTATAGCCAGATGGGAAGGAGTATTTGAAGAAAATATCAAGAATGTAAGGGAACCTGATGAATGGGTACAGAAAATGTGGTATATTAATAAAATGGAATATTATTCGGGGAAAAAAAAGAATGTAAGAGATTTTTTTTCTACAATAGGATTGGGGTTCCAAGGTTCACCCTGGTTCTGTTCCTCAAGGGAGCAGTGAACGTTAAAGGGGGGGAGCAGCTTGTCGGGGAAGAGACCGGGAGCCGGGAAAAGAGGGAGGGAATCACACTGGAATTTTGAAAGTCAATTCTACAGTGAAGGGAGTCAGGAGAGAGGGAAAAGCACTTTTTATCAGAGCCCTTTTTAAATGTTCCCCTTTTGGGTCTATTTTCCCTACAATGACTTAGAAAAATGTTTTGGTTTCTTTTGATGAGAATAATCCATTGAATTGCTTTGAAAATTTCAAGTGTTGAATACAGGAAATCTTGCCCTTGCTTTACTAAATACATATTGAATCTGATGAGGTTCCATTCTGGTGTTTTTACTAAGTAGTTTCTATAAGTCTTTTTTTTTTTTTTTTAACTTTTTTTTTAAGTTTACTTATTTGAGAGAGAGAGAGAGTGAGAGCAAGGGAGGGGCAGAGAGAGAGAGGGAATCCCAAGCGCTAGTGTGGAGCCCAGTGCGGGGCTCAAACTCACGAACCACGAGGTCATGACCGGAGCTGAAATCAAGAGTCAGAAGCTTAACCAACTGAACCACCCAGGTGCCCCCTCTAAAAGTCTTTTTTAAAATTATGTCATTAATTTGAAAGAAATCACACTAAAGTATTAGTCATTCCAACCCTAATCCCTTCCTCTGCCTTGAAAAATGACAGATCTCAGAAGAGAGAGGTGGGTTTTGCTGGCTTTTCACTGGGAAAGGCACATTGGCCCACAAGAAGAGCCCCTGAGGGGAGAAGGAGGAAGAAGTAGGACCCATTGGAAGAGAGGGTTGTACTAAGAGATTAAAGAGATGAGTGATAAACTTATGTCTTCCTGAGATAGAGAACTTTAGAGAAACAAAGAGCGGTTTAAAAGCACCGTAAAAGAAAATTTTGTGGTTGTCAAAATTTTTTAAAAAGTAGTTCAATAAACAACATATTCACCACCTATATTTGACAGTTGCAATGGTTTCCTGTATTTGCTCGATCAATCGTGCTGTCTTTGTACACATTTTGTGGTAACCATTTAAAAGTAAGCAGAAGGTATCATGGCACTTTCTCCTTACGCTCTTTAGCATGCATCTCCGAAAAATGTCAGAGACGCCTGTCCATACTGTTTCTGCTGAATAAACCACTCCGAACTTAGTAGCACAAAGTACCAACTGTTTTATTACACTCAGGGATTCTGTGGGTCAGTAATACACAGAGGGATGGCTTCCCCCTGATCCACAATACCTGGGATTTCATTTGGGAGTATTCAAATGTCTGGGGGCTGGAATTATCTGGAAGATTCTACAGATAAGCCTAGGAGTGATTCAGGGAGTCTGGTCTTAGTTGGGTATATGGAACGGGGCATCCACATGTGGCCCCTCCATGTGACTTGGGCATCTCACAGCATGGCATTTGTGTTCTCAGGAGCATCTTAAAAAAGGAATGGCCATTCCAGGAAAACTAGGTAGAACCTGCTTAGGCTTTTCTGATCTAGCTTTGGAAACCTTCCAGCTTCATTTCTACCCTACCCTGTTGGCCAAAGCAGCTATAAACAAGCTCATATTCAAGGGCGGAGACATAGAACCCCTCCTCTGCATGGGTTGAGTGTGAAAGACTTTGGAGCTATTTTTAAAAGCCACCACAAAGACAAACTATTATATAACAAGGTTATTATCACACAACAAAAATAGTTTCTGAATATCATCTAATACCAACTATCCCCCAATTATCTGAGAAATGTCCTTAATAGCTGATTCTTTTTTTTCCCCTCAAAGTAGGATCCAATTAAGGACAATGCATTAAATTTCTTATTCTATATCTTAGTTTAAACAAAATTCTAAAGAGATCTTATGGTGTAATATGCAATATAACATCATTCTCCATTTGCCCAAGTAGCTGACTTTCACTAAAATCCTAAACAATTCCGTAATGCTTTCAGGAGCAAATCTGCTGTCTGTCTTTGTTCGGATGCAGTAAATATGCTAAGGCTGGCCTGAAATCAGGCTGATTATATTTGGATCATTCGTTCATTCATTCATTCAATACCTTATTGAGGGCATATTCCATTCTGGGCTCTGTGGTAGATGCTAGACATCTAAACACAAATATGAGAAAAATATTATGGGGGGAAAACCCAGAATCTTCACAGTCAATCAACTTTCAATTAGGCAGGGTAGGCAGAAACTCAATAGGCAATTATAATCTAGTAGGATATCTGGTATAATGGTATAACAGAGGAAGTTTAATACGAGTCATGGGAGCAAAGACAGAGGAGGTCCTCACTCTTGAGGAGTCAGTTCATAGTCTAATAGGGAGATAGATATATTTGCAGATAAATCACGAGAGAAGTGCTATAACAGACATAAGCATAGAGCACAGTGAAGAAAGTACATATAAAAAACATTTAATGGCCCGTTTCCCATAAAATAAAACCCAGACGCCTTAGCACATTTTGCTTTACCTCTTCTGCCTTCGCTGTTCTCTGGTTCACCTTCCTATGCTCAGATGTGTGTTCCAAAGAGTCTTAGTCCTCTTGGGTTGCTCTCTGACCCAGCCTATTGACCCCACTGGCTCCCCCCCTCCACATTTTATTTCATAAAGTTTAGACTTACCCCATTGTACATTTAGACTTATTTCTGGGCCCAGACACAAAGTCTGCAGCTTCTACTCCCCACCCTCTGTGTGCTTCCCCTTGGGTTTTTCCTGTGGGAGTCGGAAAGCTGATGGGCTCCCACAGGCTCTGCCATTTTGGACAACCTCACTGCTGCTCACTAGGGAAGCCATAAAGCCTGGCTCATTTGCATGAATCTCTGCAGTGGCTCTTCTGACCCCAGGGCTGTTAGAAGTACTCATTAGATCCTCTTTAATTAAATATGTAACACACATCATGCCATCAAGCATAGGAAAAAAAAAAAAAAGAAAGGAAGGAAAGAAAAATACAAATCTAACAACGGCTCCTGCTCCTAATTAAAAGCAGGCTGTCTTTGCCCGAGAGCAAGCTGGGGACGGCGCTTTTATCCTGGGCACAGCCGTGGAACCCCTGGTGCCAAAGCCAGGGGGCAGGGATATGAGGCTTTGGATGTGCCAAGGGGGCTGAGCTTTGTTGGGTGACACAATCTCTCTCCCTTCCCAGTAGGTGGGATCTAATTTCAGCTCCTGATATGAGATTCAAGGTAAGGACAAGCTTTCATTTCCTTTCATCCCACTTTTCAAATGCTCTTCAATTCAATACCGTATCGTAGTATTGTAGGTAAACAAAATATGAACACAGTGGGATGGTCTCACCACGCAAAACCTCATGGAAGCTCAAAGGAAAGGAGCCACATGCAACAGTTGCTCATATGTGATGTCAGTAGGAAGTGAAAGAGCAGACTGGCATGGGGGCACCAGGAGTAGGTTTTTAGACAGTCTTTATAGTATGCAGAACAGAAGGTTGAAAACAGCATCCATAAGGAGGAGACCTCTACACTTACCATCTCATAGTCTCGGTTCTTAGATACCCCTGGAAGTTTCCTCCTCCCCTCTCCTAATTTTCCTCATTTGCACTCCGCTCTTGCCAGTTCTTTCTTCTAGTGAAACTCAGCAGACCCCCTCCACCCTTGCACTTGAGTGGCCTTTCCTGTTGTGTCCAAATCTTGAATCAGCTTCCCCGTGCTCGGCGGAATCAAAATACATCTGACTCATCTTTTCAATACTAGTAGCTTCTGTATTTTTACATTAGAGGGATAATCTTCTTGGGAGGGAGGCAGGGCAGGAGAGGTGGCTGGGAAGGAATTCATCCTGGTGCTACACAGGCTTTCTAAGCCAAGTTGTGATTGATTGTGCCTGTTTGTTTGTTTGTTGTACCATAAAGGGATTATGGACACACCCACCTTGGGTGTTGCCCTCAGATTCGCCAGGAGTTCTAGATCCTTTTTTTTTTTAAGCTTCTATATTTATTTTGAGGGAGAGCACGTGCAAGTGCAAGTATGCACGTGGGGGAGGAGCAGAGAGAGAGAGAGAGGAAGAGAGAGAATCCTAACCAGGCTCAGTCAGCATGGAGCCTGGTGCAGACTCCATGTCTGAACCCTGAGATCATGACCTGAGCAGAAATCAAGAGTCTACTATTAACGGACGCCCTGCCTGGATCCTTTCTAAAACTGACTTGAAGTGGAAAGAATGATTGTTTTTTAACCCTGCTGTTCTCTTTAATTTTTCACTCCAGTCCTCATCCAATGTAGTATCCCATTGGCAAGCAGGAAGAGCAGGAAAGGAAGATACTCATGGTATTTATTTGCCAGGTTTGTGGCCAACTGTTAGGGCACAAGAGCCAAATCCCTCAACCACAAGCACGTTCATTGAGCAAATCATTATCAGAACTTACTATGTGCCAGGACTTGTTTCAAATACTCGGGAAACAGCAGCACACAAAGGAGAAAATGCCCTGCCTCTCACAGAGTTTACATTTCAGTGTGGGCGTCAGATAAAACAAATAAGCACCTCAATTTATGAAATGTTAGGTAGAAAAAATGTCAATGAAGGAAAAGAGGCGGGTCAAGCAATGGGAAGTGATAGAGGTACTAGTTTAGGAGGGTGGTTGCGGAGGACCCTCTGAGGTGTGCATACGTGAGCTGAGACCTGTGTGAACTGAGGGAGTGAACTATGTGAATATCTGGGGGAAGTGGAGTGTCAAGATAGCATATTCAAAGGCACTGAGGCTAAATCTTGAACTATTTCAGAACTAGTAAGGAAGCTACTGGGGCTGGAGTAGTATGAGCCAATAGGAGAGCTATTAGGATTCCTCCAACTGATTCTAAAGTGTCAAAGCCCATGGGGCACCTGGGTGGCTCAGTGGGTTAAGCATCCGACTGTTGATGTCGGCTCAGGTCATGATCTCATCATGGTTCACGGTTTTGAGCCCTGCATCAGGCTCTGTGCTGACAGCATGGAGCCTGCTTGGGATTCTCTCTCTCTGCCCCTACATCTCTCTCTCTCTCTGTCTCTCTCTCTCATTCACTCTCAAAATAAATAAATGAACAATAAAAATAAAATAAAATAAAATAAAGTAAAATAAAATCATATAAAGTGTCAAAGCCCAAGTTTTAATCTTGCTACTGTTTTGGACCACACTTATGTCTTCCTCTTAATGTATAAAGACTGAAGAAAGGAGATGATTGGCTGCTATTTGTCATATTCCCAATTTGGTCATGATTAAAAAAAAAATCAAGGTAGGAAGTAGATATCTTGGAATACAGGAAGGTCTTCGGGGTGCAATGCTTTGAAACTCAGTCAGAAAATTAGAGATGCAAGGCATAGACAATTCTTTCAAGGCTTTGGACCTTGAAAGATAGAAGACAGGGAAAAGGGTGAGTCAAGAAGAGTAGAGATCTAAAAACTTTATATTTACATGAGTAGAGAGGTGTGGATTTGGATAGAAAAAGCTCTAGTTGATTTAGGAAATGGGGGAAAAAAAGCCAAAGTAGAATTAGACACTCGTGATTCGAAAGAAAAATGGAGACTAGCTGAAGGAAGAAATTGGAATGGATTGTGAAGGGTGGAATCAAGGGCATAGGTTAGGTGCTAGATTTGGGAAAGGTATTACTTCTTCCTCTGGCCCAGAAGGACAAAGGACTCATGGATAAAGATTTAGAGAAATATGGACGTCGTATCTCCAGTCCAGAATAATCTCCCAAATTCCGGATTTGTGTATCTAGATTCATATAAGTAGTTTAATAAATATATGAATATCTACTATATTCAATAAAATTGTATCTATGTACAATTTATACATTTATTATATATAATTATTTATGAATAATAGACCCCTCTATTATATTGTATAATAGCTATTGCTGTATAATAATGCAATTAGTATATTATATAGTAGACCCCTCAAACTCACTGTGCCCATAACTAAATTACAGATCTCCACCCACCTCCAGGTCTGCTCCGCTGTGGTCTTCTCCATCTCAGATAATAACCACTCCATCTTCCTAGTTGCTCAAGCCAGTCAGAACCTTCTTCTTCTAGCACCTTATCAACAACTTCTGTTGTCCCTATGCAAAATATACCCCCCACCCAGCTATTTCTCACCACCTTTATAACTATGTCACAAGTCTAAATCATGATCATCTGTCACATACTTTACGGTGGCTGCATCCTAACCAGTCTCCTCGCTTCTGTACTTGTCTTCCCTCTGACAGGCATGGAGGAGGGCACTTGTTGGGATGAGCACGGGCTGTTGTATGGAAACCAATTTGACAATAAATTATATTAAAAAAAAAAAGTCTAATTTGGAAGCTAGAGGGGTTCATTAAAAATCAATGTCATCTCATAACTCTTCTCTTTTGTAAAATTCTGGAATGGCCCTCCAATTCTGTCAGAGCAGACTCCCAAGTCCTTACAACTGGTGACACTCTGCCTGATCTGCCCTCACCGCACCCTTACCTTCCTGACTATGTCACTACCTTCTTCACCTTGCTTACTCTGCTCTAGCTACATTGGCTTCTTCTTTGGTTCCTTAAGACACCAGGCATCTTTCCATCACTGAGCTTTTTGCTCTATCCCTTCCCTGGATCTGAGTGCTCTTGCTTCCTGTCAGCTAATTCCATCACCTCCTTCAAGGCTGCTTAGATTTTACCTTCACAACAAGACCTATCCTACCTTTGATTTTCATACCTGCTATTTCTTATGCCTTTTACTTGTTACCATAGTACAGTTGGTTCTTGAACAACACGAGGAGTTAGGGGCAGTGACCCCCTGCACAGTTAAAAATTCACATGTTTTTACTCCCCCCGAAATACTACTAGCTTATAATTGATAGAAAGCCTTACTGATAACAGAAATAGTTGATTGACACATATTTTGTTATATGTATCATGTACTGTTTTCTTTTAAAAAAATATTTGTTTATTTATTGAGAAAGAGAGAGAGCAAGTGGAGGAGGGGCAGAGAGAGAGGGAGAGAGATAGAATCCCAGCAGTCTGTCTGCATGGAACCGAAAGCAGGGCTTGAACTCAAAAACTGTAAGGTCATGACCTGAGCTGGAAGCATGATTGACTCTTAACAAACTGAGCCACCCAGGCGCCCCTATACTGTATTCTTCTAATAAAGAAAGCTAGAGAAAGGAAAATGTTATTAAGGAAACCATAAGGAAGAGAAAATACATTTACCCTACTGTTGTGTATTTATTGGAAAAAATCCACATGTAAGTGGACCCACACAATTCAAATCCATGTTGTTCAAGGATCATCTGTACTTATCATCAGATAACATATTATACATTAGTAAGTTATTATATTTAGTTTTTATCCCCCTTCCAGAATTTTCCTTACGTAATTTTATAATTTTTGTTGTTTTAATTCACAGGTATATCCCAAATACTTAGAAGAGTTTAAGTGTGGGGTGCCTGGGTGGCTCAGCCAGTTGAGCGTCCAACTTGGGCTCAGGTCATGATCTCACGGTTCATGAGTTCGAGCCCTGCATTGGGTTCTGTGCTGACAGCTCAGAGCCTGGAGCCTGCTTCGGATTCCGTGTCTCCCCCTCTCTCTGCCCCTCCTCTGCTCATGTTCTGTCTCTCTCTGTCTTTTAATAATAAATAAACGTCAAAAAAAAAAATAAAAAAAGAGAAGAGTTTAGGTGTTTTGTTTAATGAGTTGGAAGGGTAGGTAACAGAGAATTTTAAAGAACTTGTACTGGGTGAACTTGGTTTTCCTGGAAAATATGAGGCAAAGTCATCTGCTGAAAGTAAGGTAGAAGGTTGAGGAGTTGAGATTTGAAAATATTTTGGAACGATCTCTGAAGAAAGGAATGGGGGAGTTTTCCAGGTAGAAATAAAAATATTACTATCAGTAAGGATCAAGCTTTCATTTAAGAAGATGCAAGTGTATTATGATGCCAAAATATGTGCGATCATATTGTTATCTTCAGAAATGCTTACCGTCCGGTCTGTAGCAGGCTGAATGGTCGCCTCCAAAAGGAAATGCCCACACTCTACTCCCTGGAGTAGATGAGTTTGACTTTATACGACAGAAGAGTGCATGTTGCCTTTTATTCAGAGAAGGCCATGTGAACATGCAGTCAGACATCGGAGTGACGCAGCCGTAGCCAAGGGGTGTCAAGGACTGTCAGCAGCAGCTAGGAGCTAGGAGAAAGCCCTGGGCCAGGTCCCTTCACCCTTCCACCTTTCTTTCTACTTCCACCTGTTCATGTATTCTAAGCAACATATTTTTAATTTTTAAAATTGTGATATGTAGAGGGACTGATACCCTCTTTGGAGTTGTTTTCTTGGTCAGTATGATGTTTACTATTCATTCCCATTGGTGCGTGTAATAGGAAATCCTGTTTTCCCAGACCTACTATAAGCACGATCTCTTCCACGGAAACTTTCTCATCCTTTACCTGATCCAATGTGCCCTGTGGTGGAACATTTATTTTTCCCTTATTTTCCAGGAGTTCCTGTATTTTGCCTTGTAAGACAATTTTGCAGCTCTCTTATTTTAGCCCTTGGGTTAGGCGTTTAGAGGCAGAGTGTTTGTCTCAGATTCTTTTGTATCTTCAATAGCACTAGACCTAGTGACGATGCATAAATTATGTTTATAAGATGCTTATTAAAGGCATGATGTTGATACCTACAGGATATATTTGCATGGAGGACCCTTTATTACATAGTCTCTGAAGTCTGGACAGCTTAGTAATAAATATAGCTCATCTATTCCTCATCTTCCTAAACTATTGTGCACAATCTGCTTAGGGTTTGACTTCAATTACACTCTCAATAGCATTGTCTCATCTCTCAGAAGCTCCATGTTGTATCAGCTAACCTGCATCTGGCTAATATTGGAATCTTTTCTCAAAAGAAAACAGTAGGGTAAACAAAATGTAAGTGGGTAAAGGATTAATTGAAGTCAGTGTTCTTAATTCTATGCTTCTTGGACTGCATAAATGTAATGAGGGGGAATCCAGTGATAAAAGCATGAAGAGTAAGAAACAGCCCTTGAGAGCATGTGCAGAGGTGCGATCTGTTTACTGTAGTCCCTGCTGGGGAGGGGAGCACAATGGTTCCCGGTGGCTGGATGTCCTGGGGCCCTGGATGGTAGCCTTTCTGAGCCAAAGAACAAGTGTGTTTGGGAAAGCTACAGTGAATTCCCCTAAGCTCATAGCATACAGAGCAAAACACAACTTCCTTTTGAAAAGGAAATGAAGTGTTTTATTTCTTTATTTATTAGATTTGTTACTAACCGTACCCTGTGCCAGAAGCCCCAAGGCAGAAAAGCTTATTGTAAAATAATAGAGATAATTAAATTTTATATTATGAAACAGCAATCAATGCAGCAAAACTAGTATCTAGTCCACTGGGAATATCAAAACTAAAGAGGTGGGTTCTGCATGATGTCCCAAGGCCAAACACCATTGCTGTCTCCATTCCTTTCTCCCCTCCTCGTCCATTAATATTTATTAAAAATTGTGGTTGCTGGGCACTTTACTCTTTTTCCCCCTACAATGGAAGATTTGAGCTTAATTATATAAAGGACAGAAGGAAATATCTCATATTTTGGGTATTGACCCATAAAGAACTTCAAGAACTACTGTCAGCCAAAGACGAATTTGTAAAATTGATTTTGTCCTCAGAGAGTTTTCACCTGTTTGATGCTGCTGTTATCCCCTTAGAACCTTCTTCCTGAGATCTCCCAGGGTCCACATCATCTTCCTAGGCCCTCTATGCAGGGTTCCACGTAGAATGTCCCAAATCTTATCCCAGCACTCTCCTGAAACCCTACTTTCCTCTTAAATTTCATCTGCTTTGCAGTATGCCTTTTGCATTTTAAAAAAGAAAATAAATATATTTGCCAACATACGTTTCCCACAGGAATAATAGTGTGGAAATTAAAAAACATAGGATTTAGTGTGTAGAAAATCAGGGTTTGATCCTGGCTTCCTCACGTGGGTCACCATAAGACCTTGGGACATTTTCTTAGTGTCTTTCAGACGTATATTCCAGTTTCGCCTAGAAAACGAAAGTATAACCTCACTTTCCTTTGGA
Source organism: Panthera uncia (assembly GCF_023721935.1). Lineage (NCBI taxonomy): Eukaryota > Metazoa > Chordata > Mammalia > Carnivora > Felidae > Panthera > Panthera uncia. Next base: position 87,782,940 of record NC_064808.1, on the reverse strand, counting down.
AAGAAAAGTAAACCATTAACTTGTTTGTTGGCTGTCAAGAATTTGCTCTCACAGGAAAAAGAAGGTGGCTCCTGCAGAATACAGTAAGCAAACATTTCAGAGACGCAGGGACTGAGGTCTGGGGCCGTATGGATATGGATACTTTTCCAAAAAAAGTAATTGCCAAGTGGAGCGTTTCCTCCTCACAGTGGTAAATAGCAATTTCACCACCATAGTGGCAATGCAGCAAGAGATAAGAAGGTTACAGAGATTTTTAGAGCATCACAGAAATCTTTACTGATTTGCAATCTACACAACTCATTGACATTTGAGACACCAAGGGGACCGTGGACTCCCATGGTAGCTATGGACATTAAAGTCCAGCTCTGTAGAAGGTAGGGAAGTTGAGGCACAGAGAGTCTAAGTAACTCTGAAGAACACATAGCTAGTAACTGATGGAGCTTGGAATCACACGGAAGGCTCTTTAAATTTGTTCCACACAAAAAAGAGAGGTGGGTGGGGGGAATGGGTGAAATAGGTGATGGGAATTAAAGAGGGCACTCGTGATGAGCACTGGGTGTTATATGGAAGTGTGGAATCCCTCTCTTGTCCACCTGAAACTAATATTACACAGTATGTTAACCAACTGGAATTTAAACAAAAACTTGAAAAGAAAGTCTCCAGAAACAGAGTGGGTTGGGAATAACTGTCTCTTCAAATGAAAGAGAACATGAAAACTGATTGTTCCAATCTGAGCATGAACCGTACATTATCCTGGAAGAATTATTTGAAAGAAAGGGGCATAAAAATCAGATGTGGTTATATTTTGGAGGGGAGATTGCAAGGGTTTTAATTTTAAGTGTTTTTTTTTTTTTTTTTTTTTTGGCATGCATCTATGTACTTTTAAAATATTCTGCAGTGGGAGTGCATAATTGTAACATAAAAATAAACATCATTCAAAAGGAAAAAAAATCCGTTCCACAAAAAAAGGATCAGCGTTCTTTGACTTTTGGTGTCAACTTGACTCAAGAGGGCTCAGTTTGACAGGGTCGACATCATTCAGGGTCAGACTCTGGACTCCTGGAAGAATGAGTTCAATGAGTTTTTAAGTAATAATGACATTCATTTAGGCGAGATTACAATTCTCCCTCATTTCCTCAAGTACGTGCAAGTAGGTAGGGAGAATATCACTGTCCGTTCTACTATTTAAACATCGCTTTACAATATTCAACTATTTTTATTATCAGTGAACTCATCTGTGGTACCTATTCGTCTCCCACCACTGGACACTACAGTACAAGCTCAAAAGGGAAACCTGAGAGTTTGGGGTAGTTTCCCGTGGAGGGCCAAGCCGGGATGTTTGCAGAAGCAGCGGCATCCTGTGCTACCCAGAGCAACAGAACAGGGCATAGGGGATCCCGTTACGCGCCCAGGAGGACAAGACGTGTCTTGGCGAGCACTCCAGAAACAGCCAACGTACAACTAACATGGCAAATGGCGAAGGGTGGTGCCTTCCTTGTGCGCTGACATCACCAAATTCTCAGAGCACTTCTTAGTTCATGTGTTTCACAAGGGGAAAAAGTAGAGTTCCAAGAACAATAGAAAACGTCTGTATTCAATCTGAATACTTGATGAGATCATGAACAACGAGGCTTTAAAAAAAATTTCTTGCCTGTCTTCCCTGTGATAGTAACAACCAAGGGACATTGCAACAACTCGGGAAGCATAATCTGCACATAGACTGCAGTAGTAAAAAGAGGAGATTTGGAATCAGACTAACTTAGGTTGAATAGTGGTTCCACCACTTACTAGTTATGAGAACTCAGTCTTCTTCACTGGGAAAAGGGGCCAGGAGGCCTCATCTGTCCTGGCTGTCATCAGGATTAGATACAATGTACATAAGAAGCATTAAATCTAGTGCATCAAAGAAATTCAATTACTTATAACTGTAGTTGTTATTTTTACTATTACTAGGAAGAGGCTATGAGAAATAATCTACTGACTGCCGTAATAATAAGGACTAAAATTGGTTTTCTGCACCATGGCTCGTTATGAAAGAATAATGTTCCCTTAAGGATATGATGGAGAACATTACTCAGATACCCGGAAGAGTGTGGAAACATACTCACCAATGCGATCAAAATTTTTAAAAATAGACATTTTATGAAAAGGCAGAGGAAGCCCCAGATTAAACTGATTAATACCATGGAAAGCAAAATATGTGCCTCAGGGGGAAAGAAAAACAGTGAGAAAATAATGAATATAATAGGAAAATACCAGTGGACCTCAGATATCTACATGTCAGACACTGAACATTGTTAATAAGTAGAATGTGGTGTATATTTCAATAAAAAGTAATGTATATACAAAGTTATCTATACCTACCTAATTTGTATATAACATACATGCAAAGTTATATGTATACACATATATATGGATACACACTGTATATGATTTCATTAAAATAGTACTGACATTAAGAGGGATTCGAAGATGGCTGCAATGTAGTAATAGAGAAGGGATACCTTGCATCACCAAAATTAATCTAATGGAAATTGCAGAAGACCACTGTGTAAAGATATGCATATCAGTAGCAATATTCCACCGACAATTGCAGTCTAATGGCACATATTTGAATGTGTACGGAAAGCAGAAATGGATGGAAGTGTTTTCATGGCAGAGGAGTGTTCTAGACTCCCTAAACCCACCGTATAGATGTACCTTAAATGTACAAAAAATGCCTCAGGGGAAAGCTACTGACCTGATGGGCTCTTGTGACCATCCAGGCAGCGCTTGGAAGTCTGACTCTTCCAGAGGCGGAGCAACTTGTTAAAGCCATGACACGGCTTGCTTTTATTTTGTATTTTAAATGGCAAAGAAAGTCCCAAGGAGGAAATTTTTGTGCTGATTTAATTCTGACCAGTGAGGCAAAACTGGTCACTGTTGTGAGAGGAGCGAGGCCCTTGGAGAGAGTCATCCTGTGACATTCACGAAAGCCTAGAAAGACACAGACATGACTTCAGCAAGAGACTTGAAAGATAACACAGCTTGGGAGAGATGAGATGGTCTGAGCACTTGGAAAGTAAGCCCCATATAATCAGAAATTATTCTAATGATAAAGAAAAAAGGATATAAATCTGAAGGAATTAATATAGCTGAAAGTTGAGTTCATATTTTAAAAGGACATATATTAAATATTGAAGGAGGACAATAAACATCAAGAGAATACAAAAGAGCACCAGGCTATAGGGATAATGTTAGGTAGCCTAAATGTTAAAATAAGACAAAGATTTGAGAAAGATGCCTTAAAAAAAACCATAAAGAAATTTAAAAGCTATGTATAGCTATGTAACGCTATGTATAGAGCGAGATGAGCAAGAAAGGTGTCTCAGTCCTCAGCCTGGGTTCCCCAGAAAGCAGAGCCAGAAACAAAGGCTTGAGTGCAGATACCATGTTCAGAAGCCATCCCTAGGAGCAGGCCTGGGGCAGAGGGAGTGAAACAAGAAAGGAGGGAAAGTCCATATAGGGACACATTAGAGTTGGTCAGTGTTGAGAGGGACCGGTGCTGGAGACCACGGAACCTTCTGAAAACACTTGTGAGGTGGGTCTTATGTCTGTCTGACCTACAAATGCAAGGTGGATGCAAGGACTAAGTTGGCTACCCCAGACATCACAGTGGACACTGGGCACTGGTGTGGTAGCTGAGGTCGGTGGAAGCCTCCTGGGAACCGGTGGCTCGCAGCCATGGCTGGAATTAAGGGCTGAAGCTTAGAGTTTGAAGATTGTCTACGAAGTGGTTGAGGAAGATGGTGTCATGTACACGGAGAGAAGAAAGGGAAAGTAAAATAGCTCAACTACAGCTGCTCTATTAAGGGGGAAAAAAAATCACAAAACTATAAAAGATAAGCCAAGCATAATCAAGGGAAAACTGAAGCCATTTAAAAATGTCTGGCTGGTGGTGCCAGGTTTTTCCACTCAACATTCATGAAGACACAATAAAATAAGATGCACTACAACTAAAATTAAAAGAAAAATGGTAAAGAGTGAAGGATAAAACAGTGTGTACAGAAAGCATAGTATTTATGGAAGCATTACCATGTGCATTTGAAAAGTGGGGCATATATATGTATATATGTGCATATAACCCACTCATGTATCTCTTGCCTCATGTGCAACCTCAGATTATTCGTTTCGCTTCCTCAGTGCCTCACTGGTTAGCTCCTGCCCTCAGAGGTGCTCCCACATTGTGTCCACTACTGTGTCCCTAACACCCGGAGATGAGCCTGTCACAAAGAAAGTGCTTAATAACACTTGTTAAATGGATAAATAAGAAATTGATTGAAACATGATTGTTACAGGAAACATTAAAATGTTTCTTGAAGACTTAGAAAATTTTAATATAATGAATTTTAATTCATGGGTATGTTGAACTTCATATGCTACACTCAGAGCATATATTGTATCTTCACATTTCAAAGAACAATAGAAATTGATTAGATTCCAGGTCACAAATCAAACTCTTAAATCAGAAATTGAGCAGGAAAATGTCCAGCCACAACATAACACACAGTAAATTAATAATCAAAGTTTTAAAAACAAGGAAAAATAAGACCCAGCAATTTGCTAATTTAAAACATTCTTTAAGAAACCTATTAGGACAAAAAAGAAATCAAAATTACAATAATAGTCTACTTAGAAAATAATAGAAATAAAAAAATTACTTATTATTGTAGTGCAATGCAGCCAAAGCTAATTCTTAGAGGCAATCATCTTAAATGCTTTCATTATTGAAATAATAATAAAATAAAGGAATTTAATAATCAACTCAATAAGTTAGAAAAACAACCACAAAATAAACTTAAGAAAATGGAAAACATGTAATAAATGTAGAGAGATTTTTAATGAATTCAAAACCAAAAAGCATGTAATTTATCAGCAAATCTAAGAACTGTTTCTTTTAACACAACATTCCAATACAAACAAAAATGACAAAAAGAAAATCCCATGAAGACAAAATACAGAAAATAAAAATATTTAAAAAAAAAATGGGAACATAATAAAATAGATTTGTTTTTAATTCAAGGAAATATTACATACGCATTATGCTAACAAACTTAAAAACTACATTAAATGGATGATTTTATAGGAAAAAGATCAATGGCCAACATTAAGTTAAGGAAGAGTAGAAAATCTGATTATAGCAGTCATATAAAATAAATTATCAAAAAGTCCTCAATAACAGATCCATGATCAAATGATTTTATGCTAGAATTTCACAGAGGAGGTAATTCCCAGGCTACACAAACTATTCTAAAGCACTGAAAATGACAGATTGTTATCTACTTCATTTTCTTAAGCTCGAATGTCGTAAAAAGACCAGTACAGGAAAGTTCCCACCTATCAGGAAAAAAAAAAAAAATCCCCCAAACCTACACATGAGTTCACTGACAAATATTGATGCAAAATTCTTGAACTATTAACAAATCAAATTCAAGATATCTTCAAATAATCATCCATGACCAAGTAGGATTTGTACTAAGATTGAAAGGCTGGTGTATTACCAGCAGGGATGTGATTACAATATGCCATATTTCAAAGTCCAATATAAGAAAAAATAATCTCAAAAGATGCTGTCAAATATTTGATAGCAATCAATACTCCTTTAATTTTTTTCTTTTTAGAAAAGTGCAAACGTGTTAAACAAAATAGGTTTAGAAGATTAAGCCCTCAGTTGCAAAAGGGTATCTATTGGAAATCAACAGCTACCAAAATACTTGACAGCAAAATGCAAAAGCCAATCCCATTAAAAAAAAAAAAGTCCACTGTCTTTTCTATGATTTAACTCTACTGTTTTATAATTAGAAAATAAAACCTAAAACAGATGAGGAACAGAGGCAAAGAAAGTAAAGGAAAACCATATAGAATAAAGCTGGTAAAAGACACCTGGCTGTATAATTGTGTTCAGATTACTTGGTATAAACAATTTACATCCCAGGGTACAGAAAAAAATGACAGAAACAATTCAGGAAATCAATCGTGGTGTATTTTGAAGGATGGAGCCATGCCAAAGACTGCCTGAGATAAACAAACTTTGTCTTACTCTTTCTCTATGGAAAAAGGTGGATTTTAGAGTAGAGATGAGGGTCATTGACAATTATCCCTGGAAAGTTAAATATATACATATACATATATACATATATGTATATAAACGATATAAGTGTTTAGCGGAGAAGACAACTTGAATTAAAATTTGAATGGAACTTGAATTTGAACAGGTTACTAATTCTTCATTGTTAAGAAATTTAGTTATACCAACTTTAGTCACTTTTTAAAAAGATTTTATTTTATTTTATTTTATTTTATCTTATCTTATCTTATCTTATATCTTATTTTATTTTATTTTATTTTATTTCGAGAGTGAGAGAGAGTGTGAGTGGGGGAGGGGGAGAGAGAGAGGGATAAAGAGAGATCTCAAGCAGGTTCCATGCCCAGGGCAGAGCCCAACATGGTGCTCGATCTCAAGACCATAAGATCATGACCTTTGCCAAAATTAAGAGTCAGAGCCTTAACCAACTGAGCCACCAGGCATCCCTTAAAAAAAAATAGGAATTAAAAGCGTAGTTGATAAAGTAGAACTTTAGGGTTGGTGCATTTTCACCAGCAACTAGTTTTTTTTTTGGTAAAGTTTATTTTGATATCCTTTCGGATAATGTGTGAAGCGTGGGCTAGGCATCACGTGTTGGATTTGTGTTGGTTGAGTAACTGCATCCAGAGCAAGCTATGCATGGAAAGAGCACCTTTCGTGGTATAAAAGAAGAAGTTTGGGTTTGTGAGCCAGATGGGCTTGAATGACCAGGTCAATTCCACTGTTAACACGTGTGTGTTTTGAAGAACAAGTTGCTTAAAGTTTGCCCGTCTTTCAATGAGGATACTTACCCTACATGAAATAATGAAGATTAAAGTTAATTCATAGAAAGCGCCTGAGACAGTGCCGGTGGTGTAGGACAGTGTCAGAGAAGCCTCGGTTTCCCTCGTGGCTATTTTAGGGGGCTCGAATAGAAGACCTTATTGGCGTGTGTGTTGACTGTATTTTCTCATTTTTCTACATTCTTGATGCTCCGGCGTCCGCGACCTCACCATCTGGGAGGAGACTACCTTTCCTAAGGTTAGGTAATGCCCAGAGATAGCAAACACTCTCAATACAGTACCCTCTCCAAACGCAAACCCACCAATTCAAAGCCCATATCCCTTCCTGCCTTCTTTTTTCAGGGCCTGCAAGCTGGGACACTATTCCCTGCCTTAAGTCACCCAGGGGCCAGGTACTAGACAGACCACCCCTGTGTCCCAGAGTGCACTGTGATTATTCAACATAGACCATCCTAAGTCTGCCTATCCTGTTTACCCTGCCTGGCTTGCCCATTGCTTCCCACAAAAAACACACTAATGGCTCACAACCATGCTTTCCCCTCACTCCCGAATGGCGCTGGTGCTTCCCTGTGTGGCTCCCCCTGATATGCTGTGCCTCTTGCTTTCAAGCTGTGAGTATCAACTTCTTCCTTTGTGACAGTCATTTCCACGTCTGTGTCTCTTACCGTATCTGGTTACAACAAATCCTGGTACATTTTAAGACAGCATGGCATAAAACTACTGCTGCCTTTCTTGTTCATTATGATTACTTTTTAATATCCTGTAAACATGTTTAGAAATAGGTATAGATTTAGGTAAATTAAAGCTAGCACTACCCAAATTCTGGGCAGCAAAATTCTAAAAGATCTCGACAGATTGGACTTATGAGGGCAAATAGCACAGTGTGAAGTTCAAAAGATCTGTATCTATATCTAGATCTAGATCTAGATCTAGATATCTAGATATATATTCCTATACTTAAAGTATAGGAATATCCATTAAATGCAGAATGGAGAAATATAGCTTAACAACAATCCATCAGGGGGAAAAAAAAAGAACCCATACATATCTATACCTTCCGATGACTCAATTTTCAGGATTAGTGATGGTGTGGCAAGGTTCCTGAAAAAGCAAGAACAAGGGGGACTGTGCTAATAGTTTGATGGTCAACACAAAGCAGAGTCTGTCCTCACCATACTGTGTGCAGGTTGGACAAAATTTGGAGCTCTTTTCTTTGTATAAGTCCTAGGAACCAGGGAATGCAATCAGAGTTGGACAAGGAGGATAGTCAAGCGTGTAAAATAATGTTGAAGGAACTGTAAAAGAGAAGGCAACACAATTGTCTTTCAGCATCTTAAGTGTTCTCATGTCGAAGAGGAAGTATATATTCCCCTTTCTATTTATTCAATAGAATGGTGTCTGATGAATGGAAGTTCAAAAGAGGAATGTTCATTTCAGTATGAAGTAAGAGAAAAGTTGGGAAGGAATTAACACCTCATTTGTTGAGGTTATATTATGAGCAAGACTGCACCGTCTTATTTTCACATATACCTCACTTTTCTAATATCTAATGTTCTCCAAATACACTATTGCTATTCTTCTAATAAAATTTCATAAAATATTTTATCAGGAATTCCGTGGAAGATAAGACTTCATATTCTGCAAGCCCTCTTCAAATACTAAGAATCTGGTAATTTGTCAGTTAGCAGTTGTGTTTTAGGGACTGAATCTGGGCCAGGAGCTGGATTATTTCTCAAGGCTCCTTGTCCCAATATAACCATAATCTTAGAGAAGAGAAGGTAGAGTGAGCCATATTCTCTTTCTCCAGCAAATGAAAACTTTGTTCCCTATTATATCTCATATAAGTTGATTTTTTTTATCTGCTTATCTTTTGAGAAAGGATCACATGTTTAGTAATTTGTATTTAATAGGAGGTCACATGAAATTTAATATCATTTTCATGGGCCAAGTGACCACAGTTGACTGTCTAAGGCTAGTCCTTAAGTGAAAATATTCAAGGAAGAATTATGGCATCATTGGTCATCTGACACTACCTTGAGGGTCTAAAATATCTAAACAATGAGGTACTCTTGACTTTGTGGCTTGCTTTGATTATATTTAACATAGAAAAAAATTTTTTTTAAACTCACGATAGCTAATTGCTATTTTGTCTCAGAGGGAACTGGCATGAGTTTTTCCTAAGAGCATGGTTTTCTGTTTAGCAAAATACCTTGCTCATAAGCATGATAGATGAAGCTCTAAGAAACTCTGGAAGAAGATCATGGAATGTAGAGACAGTTAAATTGCTTGGCATGAAAGTTAATGCTTATTTGAAAAAACAAAAGGCAAAGGAAGGGGGGAAAGTTCTGATACCTGGAGAAAGGGCCATGCAACTTGAGAGAAGTTCAGAGATACATGGGAAGAATTCCATGAAGAAAAGTTGGACAATGAAGGCAACCAACTTAATAGGAAAACATACTTGCAAATGATATACCTAATTAAGGGTTAATATCCCAAATACATAAAGAGCTCATACAACTCAACACCAAAAACAAATAATCTGATTACAAATAGAGGACCTGAATAGACATTTTTTCAAAGCAGACATACAGATGTACAACAGACACATGAAAAGATGCTCAACATCACTAATCATCAGGGAAAGGCAAATCAAAACCACAGTAAGATATCACTTTATACCAGTCAGCATGGCTTATATTAAAAAAAAAGAAAGAAATCACAAGTGTTGGCAATGATGTGGAGAAAAAGGAACTTTCACGCACTGTTGGTGGGAAAATAAATTTGTGCAGCCACTATGGAAAACAATATAGGGGTCCCCCAAAGTTAAAAACAGAAATGACATAGAACCCAGCAATTCCACTTGTGGGTATTTACCTGAAGAAAATGAAAACACCAGTTCAAAAATATGTATGTACCCCTATGTTTATTGTGGCATTATTTGCAGTAGCCAAGATATGGAAGCAACTTAAGTGTCTATAGATAGATGAATGGATAAAGAAAATACATATACATATATATGATAGAATATTACTCAGCCACAAAAAGAATGGAATCTTGCCATTTATGACAATATGGATGGAGCTAGAGGGCATTATGCCCAGTGAAATAAGTCAGATAGAAAAAGACAAATACCATATGATTTCACTTATATGTACAATATAAAGAACAAAGTAAATGAAAAAGCAAACAAATAAACCAGAACCAGACTCATAAATAACAGAGAACAAACTAGTGGTTGACAAAGGAGAGGTGGGTTGTGCGATGGGGATCCAGAGGTATGAACTTCTAGTTGGAAGGAAGGAAGGAAGGAAAGGAGGGAGGAAGGAAGGAAGGGAGGGAGGGAGGGAGGAAGGAAGGAAGGAAAGAAGACTGGACAATGAAAATTTCCTGGTGGTAGGGAAGACTGGAAGAATTTTAGGATGATTTATTTTAAATTTAATTCTGTATATTTCTATAATTCAATAGCCATTTATTTCATATAAATGTCTTTTAAGAATAGAGTTTTAGGGAATCAAGGGGCTGTGTTAGTGTATGAATTAGCACTGGACAATAAGAACAGTCATGGGAGGGGAAATGCAAGTTCAATGGGAATAGTTAATTAAAAATACAGATAACCATAGAAAGTACATTTAAGATGTATGCCAGAATCTTAGAGCAGATATCGAGCTTCTCATTAAAGATGGGAATAGTGGCTGACATTAATTTCATCTAAGTCTCAAAGGACAGGGCGACCTCAGCTGACATCCAGATTGAATGTGTAATTGCCTAACTCTCTTTTTCACTGAGCTTCTGTAGAAACATCTTGAAAGTCAAGCTTGTGAAACAATCACAAACATGTTCCTATTATTCATAGGCTTTTTTTTTTCACTGAAAAGCCTGAATCTAACGTTTCATGTTGAAAACAGAAAAGGTAATATGTCTCTTGCACAGTTTTTTCCATCCAAATGTACTCATTGGATTTGACCCTTAGATACCACGAGATAGTTCGAAACTACTTGCATAAATCTGAAAGACTTTAATTTTTAATACGTCCCTTTAGTAAAAAGTTTAAGAGATTGAAATCTTACTGTTACAAAATACCGAAGCAAAATCCATGCCATGTCATCCCTCCCCTCCAAGGGTTCCAGGAGGTTTCTAATTGGTAGTTAAAGGCACACCTTTCTAAATTGACGATCCTATAGAAAAGTGGCCTCAGAACTTCCCATGGGCCATACTCTCTGATTTCTCCTTGGCTTAATCTTTCATCTGGCAAACTACAACTTCAGCAGCTAGAATATATATCAATAAACTTTCTTCCTGTATTTTCTTTATTGATCTAGTACAACGGTGTAGAAATACATTTCCACGTTAAAGGGAGTATGGAACTGACACCCTAACAGCCTTAGAATAATTTCTGCTTTACTAGATTCTGAACTCTTTTCTCCCTCAAGTTATTTGAATGTGAGCCGAAGTGTGAACAAGGCAGGAATGAAAATCAATAATTAAGCCTGTTCTCTTTATACCTACTATGCTGGGAAATCCATTTTTTTTTTCTCAGCCTGATTATTATTTAGCATTTATCCAATACCCTCAAGCCAGGTCTCCACAGCAGTAGAATAAAACTACAGTAAAATGAAACAAAAGCACATACCAGGACAACCCACTAGCCTGTTTCCATGAGGATATTTTACTCTCTCGGAGTGGTCAAGTCCTGGGGGAAGAGGCTGGTGTAGCGTAAGAGGGGAACTATTTTTGTTATCTGTTTTCTTGGGTGTGAAATGTCACAAACCATCCCTTGGGACTACTATCATGTGTGACCTCTGGAAAAAAAAATGGAACAAGGGCCCCCAGAGAGAAGCCTATTTCAATGTCGCCAGTCTGCTTTGTTCACCTGTAATTCCCCCAGAAACTGTGACTATTTCTACCCCTATTGACCAGGGAGTAGGTCATAGCAAATAAGAAATGCCAGAACCCTGAAGCTTAAGAATACTCCACAAAATCTTGTGGCCAGATTTTCCAAGGAATCAGTTTTGGGTGGTATAACAATGTGCCCTAAATGACAAAAAATAAAAAATAAAATCATGGCCTGAGAAACAGGTGATACTTGTTTATTCCCTCATGGCTGTGCATCGAGTTCTACTGAGAGCCCAAGTTATCCAAGTTTGCTGGTTCCAAGCTGATTGTCTGAATGCAGTGCGAGGAAATTGGTCACAGCTGGAGAGAAGTCCTACTTACATTTCTTTCATTATTTTTCTCAGAAGATTGCGAATAATCTGAAAAATAATGCCTCTCCCAATGTCTTCCCACCCTCTGATGTCGTCCAGACACAGTTACACGTATCAATTTAATGACTGAGGCAAACCAGGGACAGATATTTTATTCTAAGAAGAAATGGGGCAATGCTTTATGTAATCCACACGTCTGTGGAGGTCATACCATCATTTGAGACCAAGTAAAGTCCTAGAGAATCAGGCTTATATAGTCTTTGCACTTGATATTTAATATCCTAAAACATCTTTGCTCTGTGCTTTTGCTTCCTAGACTGTTATTCTGTCTTCATTTACCTAAAATTTGGCTTCCATTGACATCAGCCTATGAAAAACAATTCGTCAGCGACCTTTGGGGTTTCATACGGTTTTCTCTCTTAACTCTCTAATAAACTTCCCTAGTTCTACCTTGCTAGCCCTTGCTCAGCCTATAACCTTGACTTCTTCTCCTACTAAAAGCCATATGATTTAGGTGTTTGTTCACAATCCTTTTTTCTCATCCATTTTCTTGGTGAGCTCATATCTTTTCCCTTCGTTCTACTTACCTTACCTCTGTGCACTTTGCTCTTCCTCCTCTGACTTCAACCCTGAGCTTCCAACTGGCATTTCAGTGTAATCCATGCCTCAATTCAACGTGTCCCAACTACGTCACCCAGCTCAGCTATGGACACCGCAAGTATCCATTGCACAGCCTCGACACGCCCTTGCCTCTAACTTGTTCAACTCAATCACTGTCTTCCCAACAAGGTCCTAGATCTTTTCAGTTACAAATAATTTTTCTCTCTATAAAAACCTATAGAGTCGTGTTATTATTTCTGGTGTCATCTATGTATATCAAAGCCTGCTTTGTATTATTTATATTTCAGATAACACTTCACAATTCACACAATTGGCATCTGCTATCTCATGGACTGTACTTCTCAGTCTTCTGTGAATTTCTTTGAGGGTCTGAGATCTTGGATTATCTGTAATTGTATCTGCTAACATTTCTAAGGCACTACATGCTACACAATAGGTGTGCATTAAATCATTACGGGTTAGTAGAAGTCTTAAGTTTGAACTCTTTGTTTTCTACTCAATCCAACATTTCTCTTAAGTAAATCAACGTTGCTACTTCCAAGAAATTCTTTCTCTTGTTACTCGTGCCCCCAAATAAGAGAAGGCAATGGGGGTTTGCATCTGTTGAGCATCAGGATTTAAAAACATTGACAATGGTTGCAGAGACTGGTGAAATTTTCTAAATGAGTTGACTATAAAAGTCATACTGATTACCGCCATTTAAATGGCCTGCAAACCATGCAACCCAAAACATGATTCATAACAGTCATACACGTTAAATTAACTTTGTTGTGAATTTTGCCTGATAGATCTTGATTACACTGCTAAAATATTCATGTGTATTTAATTGCCATAAATTGTTTCAGGTTTCACATGGTGGTCTATTGAGAATTTAAAAAGAAATCGATGAAACTGTGCTTAGCATGATCTTTAGTGTTGTTGGTTTTGCCAGAGGTATAAATAAGAGTTACAGCCATTGAAGAGATCGGAATGTCACTTAAAAAAAATACACATACTGTAGAATTAATGTTTTTGTGTGAACACATCTATGAGTTTTCATACGTGTGGAGATTCATGTAGCCACCACCATAATCAGGATACAAAACAGGTCTTTTAATTAAAAAAAAAAATCCATTTGCTGCCCTTTTTCTATGCTCAAATCCTCTCCCACTCCCAGTTCCTAGGAACTACTAATCTAGTTTCTGTACCTTAGTTTTACACTTTCCAAAATGCTGTATAACAATCGTGCAACCTGTTGAGACTGTATTCTTCACTTAGATTCATCAGGTTGTGTGTGCATTAATACCTGCCCCCTCTTTCTTTCTGAGTATCCCCCCTTATCCATGGGGCATCCCTCCCAAGCCCCGCAGTAGATGTCTGAAAGCCCTGGTAGTCCCAAACCCTGTATATGCTATGATTTTTTCTATACATATGTAACTATGATAAAGTTTGATTTATAAATTAGGCACAGGAAGAAATGAACAAAAATAACTAAGCATAAAATAGAACAATTATAACACTATACTATAGTGCAAGGTGAGTGTGGCCTCTTTCTCTCAAAATATCTTATTGTCCTGTACCCACCCTTCTTCTTGTAAGGATGTGAGATGATACAATGCCTCCATGATGAGATGGAATGAGATGAATGCAGGCGCCGCGACGTAGTGTTATGCTGCTGTTGACCTTGTGAGGATACATTTGGAGGACCTTCTGCGTCCACGCGTGTTTGACTGTGGGTAACTGAAACTGTGGAAGGCAAAATTGCAGATAAGGGGGGGGGGCTATTATGGCCCTTTTTATGTGGACACCCCAGTTTGTTTATTCATTTATTGAAAGCCATTTGAATTGATTCCAGTTTCTGGCACTTATGAATAAACTGTTATAAACATTCACATATAGGTTCTTACGCGAACATAAGTTTTAATTTTTCTAGAGTAATACACAGGAGGGCAATTTCTGGGTCATGTGGTAATTGTACATTTAACTTTCTAAGAAACTGCCAAACTGTTTTTCTAGAGTGACTTTGCAGTTTTGCATACCTACCAGCAATCAATGAGAGTTTTAATTGTTCTGCATCCTCACCAGTGCTTGATAGTTTTTATTTTACTTTATCTGTTCTAATAGGTGTGCATTAGTGTTTCCCTAATGTCTAATGATGTTGAGTACCTACGCATGTGCTTATTTGCCATCCATAAATTTTTGGTGAAGTGTCTGTTCAAATCTCTAACCTATTTGTTTTTAAAATAGGTTCTTTATTTTCTTATGGTTGAGTCTTGAGGGTTCTTTATATATTCAGGATCTGAACACTGTCAAATACATGGATTGCAAATTGGTCTGTTCTTGTAATTTTCTTAAAAGTGTCTTTTGAAGAACTAACGATTTTTATTTTGCTGAAATCTAGTCCATTTTTTCCCATTTATGGACTGTAGCCTTGGGTCACATTTTAGAATTATTTTCCAAACACAAAATGAATGAAGATTCTTTCTTGTATTTTCTTCTAAAAGTTTTATAGTTCTACATTTTACAAATAAATGTATGGTTTATTTCAAGTTACTTTTAAAAAATGTTTATTAATTTTGAGAGAGAGAGAGAGAGAGAAAGAACACAAGCACTGAGGGGCAGAGATAGAGGAAAAGAGAGAATCCCAAGCAGGCTCTGTGTTGACAGTGGGGCTTGAACTCACTAACCATGACCCAAGCTGAAATCAAGAGTTGGATGCTTAACTGACTGAGCCACCCAAGCTCTTTATGTAAGAGATATAAGGGATAGGTTTAGGTGCTTTTTCTTTTTAACACATAGGTCTCCAATTCTCCAAACGCCATTGCTTGAGAAGACTATCCTTTCCTTCACTGAATTGTTTTTGTATCTTTCTCAAAAAATTAACTTGTTTATGTGAGTATATCTAGACTCTAGTCTGTTCAAGTGGTCTGTGTCTTTCGATACCACACAGTCTTGACATTGTAGCTTATAGTCTTTATCCTCTACCTTTGCTCTTCTTTTTCAAAATTGTCTGGAATATTCTAGTTTACTTGCCTTTTTTACATGATCTTAAGAGTAGGCTTGTCTCCACAAAAAGAAAACAAAAACAGATCCTGCTGATATTTTGATTACAATTGTATTAAATCAATAGATCAATTTGGGAAGATTATCCATATTTACTGCAATGAATTCTTTAATCCATGAACACGGTATGACTCTTTTGTTTATGTTTATGTTTTCTATGGGATTCCTAACTCTACCTCTTTATTCATGTTTCCCAATGGCCACTCAAGGGATACAATATTTATATTTAACTGTTCACAGCCTACTTAGAATTAATATTTTAGCCCTTCAAATGGAATGTAAAAAGCTTGCCAGCATATAGGTCCTTTTACCCTTCCTCTTTCATGTTGTACTTATCAACATAAATTGGAAATTCCTTCAGAAAATGTTATATATTTTTTATATTTTAAAATACACATTTTAAAGAATTTAAGAACATAAAATTAGCCCATTATATATTGAGAATTGAAATGTTTCTTGCTCTTCCTCATTCCTAAAGTGCCAACTTTTCTTGTAGTTATAGATCTTTTTCTTGTGAACTTTCTGTTTTTTTTTTAATTTTTAATGTTCATTTATTTTTGAGAGATAAAGAGACAGAGTGTGAGCAGGGGAAGAGCAGAGCGAGAGGGAGACACAGAATTGGAAGCAGGATCCAGGCTCCGAGGTGTCAGCACAGAGCCCGACAGCGGGGCTTGAACCCACGAACATCAAGATCGTGACTTGAGCCAGTGAAACACTTAACTGACTGAGCCACCCAGGCGCCCCTTGTGAACTTTCTTAAGCATTGCTTTCCGAGCTTATCAGGTGGTGATGAATCTCTTGGTTCTCCTTCATCATAGAATATCTTTATTTTGCCTTTATTTCTGAATATAGATATAAAATAACTGGATATGGTATGGCAGGTCAGCAGTTCTTTGCTATCAGCCCTTTAAAAATGTTGTTTCAGTATTTTCTGACCACCATGCTTTTTCATGAGAAATCAGTAGTCGTTTGAATTGACTGCGATCTACTCAAGCGTTCACCTATGGGCGGTGTGTTGGAGTTTTTTGGTTGCCTTTAAGATTTTTTCTTTCTCCCCCCTCTCCCCCCAGTACTTTGACTGTGATACGTTTGGGCATGTATTTCTCTAAGTGTGTCCTTTTTGGGGTGCCCTGAGCCTCTTTATCTGTCAGTTTATATCTTTCAACAAATTTGGGAAGTTTTCAGTAATTATTTCCTTAAGATATATTTTCTGCACCAAACCCTTTCTCCTCTTCTTCTGTGGCTCTGATAACATATGTTTCAGGCCTTCTTATACTGTCTTACAGGTACCTGAGGCTTTGTTCATTTAAAAAAAAATGCCAGTTTTCTAATCCTTTTTCAGACTGGGTAACTTCTGCTGACTGACCATTGTCAAGTTTACTGCCTGTTACTTCCGTCATCTCGATTCCGCTATGGAACTTATCCTTTGAATTTTTTTATTAATTCTTCTATTTTTCAACTCTAAAATTTCCATTTGTTCTATTTTATAGCTTCTATTTCTCTGCTGAGACTTTCTGTCTTTTCATTTGTTTCAGGAGTGTTCATTTTTACTTCGTGATAGTGATAATAGCTGCTTTCGAGTCTTTGTCAGATAATTCTGACAAAGTATCTGATTATTCGGTATCATCTCAAGGCTTCTGTTATTGTCCCATCCTTTGAGAAGTTGTCAAATTTTCTTATTCTTATGTATATTGTGTAATTTTGAATTGGGTCCCGGACATTTTGAAAATCAGGTTATGAGACTCTGAGTCTTTAAAAAAAAAAATCTTAGAGAGATTGTGTTTTTATTTTTGCTTTTTTAGCCATCAATCAATCTGGTTATGTTCAGGCCACAAGTTCTGATTCATCTTCTGTGGGCTTCGTTGCTAAAGTCAGTTTTGTTTTCAAAGGGCTTCTAGTGCCATTGGGATGTCCCAAGAGCAGTATGCAGCCTGACAGTGGCCTCAGCCATAGCTCAGTTCTCACAGTTTTTGAGACCCTGCCAGGCCCTTTAGGGACATATCCCTGCATGAGAAGCTTAGGTTGAGCTCAGAAGTTTCTCTTTCTCAAAGTCTGTCCTCTTTGCTCTCTCGCTCACAGTATTCGGAACTGTGGGGGTCCCCCTTTATTGTCCTTTGGGGAAAAAAAACTGGGAGTTCAGTCTGCCTGTGTTTTGCTGCTTATCTCTCACATTTGAGTTAGTCTTCAGGGCCAAGTACCAGAAAAATGGAAGAGCAAAGAACAATGTGGATTCCCTACACAGTCATTATTTTTTTTAACTTTTAAAAAAGTTTACTTATTTTGAGAGAGAGAGAGAGGAGCAGGGAGAAGCAGAGAGAGAGGGAGACAGGATCCCAAGCGGGCCCCATACTGTCAGCACAGAGCCCACCCCAG
The DNA here is from genome assembly GCF_023721935.1 of Panthera uncia. Classification (NCBI taxonomy): domain Eukaryota; kingdom Metazoa; phylum Chordata; class Mammalia; order Carnivora; family Felidae; genus Panthera; species Panthera uncia. The sequence goes on along the minus strand of NC_064808.1, from coordinate 87,764,794 downwards.
GGATGGAATTCACGAACCGCGAGACGGTGACCTGACCTGAAGTCAGATGCCTAACAGACTGAGGCACCCAGGAGGCCACCCCCCCCGCCCCACCCCACGTTTAGACCATAGTTGCTCTGGTCAGAGAGAATGACTTTCTTCCCTTGGAGTTTTAGCTGAATGGCCACTGTAGCAACTACCATAGAATCGTTGCACTTTGAGAGTGGGGTTGCCTGGTGCACCGATGAAAGAAAGAAAAGAACAGAGACATATCAGATAAAGGGTTAGTATCCAAAACCTATAAAGAACTTATCAAACTCAACACCCAAAAAACAAACAATCCAGTGAAGAAATGGGCAAAAGACACGAATAGACAACTTTCCAAAGAAGACATCCAGAGGGCCAACAGACACATGAAAGGATGCTCAATATCACTCATCATCAGGGAAATGCAAATCAAAACCACAATGAGATACCACCTCACGCCGGTCAGAGTGGCTAAAATTAACAATGCAGGGAAAAAGAGATGTTGGCGAAGATGCGGAGAAACAGGAACCCTCTTGCACTGTTGGTGGGAATGCCAACTGGTGCAGCCACTCTGGAAAACAGTGTGGAGGTTCCTCAAAAAATTGAGAATAGAACTACCCTATGACCCAGCAGGAGCACTACTAGGAATTTATCCAAAGGATACAGGAGTGCTGATTCATAGGGGTACATGTACCCCAATGTTTATAGCAGTGCCATCAACATAGCCAAATTATGGAAATAGCCCAAATGTCTATCAACTGATGAATGGATAAAGAAGTTGTGGTTTCTATATACAATGGAATACTGCTTGGCAATAAGAAAGAATGAAATCCTGACATTTGCAACAACGTGGAGGGAACTGGAGGGTATTATGCTAAGTGAAATAAGTCAGTCAGAGAAAGGCAGATATCATATGTTTTCACTCATATGTGGAACTTGAGAAACTTAACAGAAGACCATGGGGAAGGAGGGGAAGGGGAAAAATAGTTTCAAGCAGAGAGGGAGGCAAACCATAAGAGACTCTTAAATACAGAGAGCAAACTAAGGGTTGATGGTGGGGGCAGGGGAGAGGGGAAAATGGATGATGGGCATTGAGGAGAGGGCACTTGTTGGGATGAGCACTGGGTGTTGTGTGTAAGTGATGAATTGCAGGAATCTACCCCAGAAACTGAGAGCTCACTGTATACACTGTATGTTAGCTAATTTGACAATAAATTCTATTAGAAAAATAAAAATAAAATGTGTTTGAACCCCTGTGCCAAAAAAAGAGTAATATGAGAAGGCAAACACAGATTTATGCTTTTCTGAAAGTTACCCAGACATAGACAAGAATAAAATAAAAAATACAAAAGGCAGAACAATATGATCCCTTTACTCTGAATAATTTAGAAAATAAAGAGAAATGATGGTAGCTTAGGCAAGCAAGAGAGACCTAAAATTTCAATACTTTGTATAAAACCTAGAGACTGGGTTTTTTTTTTTTTTTTTTTTTAACAAAGAAGCAATTCTAATTACAGTGACTGTTAACCTTTTCGGAGCAATGGATTGCTTTGAGAATCTGGAGAAAGCTATACAACCTGTCTCCAAAAATATACATGTGAATCTATTAAAACAAAAAAGAACAGAGAGTTTATCATATTTTCTCTGCCCTATAGGGGGCCTTTCTCCCCCTTCAGGAATCAGAATGAGAGCCCTTTGAGTCCTTTGAGTCCATACATGGTGCACAACTCTAAGATTTACGTTGCCTTTGAATCCAGGCTGAGAGATATGGAAGGAAAAACAAACCAGGAAATTCACTGCTAACCTATTGAAACTTAAGTCCCGGTTTATTTCTCCAACACATGTACTACCACTTACTTTCAGAGTCTTTACATAACTGTTGTATTCATTTTATCCAAGAATTTTAATTGCACTTAATAACGGAGACAGGATAGAGTATCCTTCTCTATCTTAACTGGACCTGGAAATTGTCTATAAATTAGCTTTGGTGATAATCATACGATGCAGGTACCCACTAGTGGAGAGACTGTACATTTTTCAGAACTAAATTGTGTGCTCCAAACTAGGAAGCCCATTTGTCAACAAATTAGTAAACAGATTGGTAAAACATGAGAGAATACCAGTTACAAAGAAGTATATTTTCTACAGTTGTTTGTTTTGTTTTGTTTGTTTTGTTTTTTGAAACATCTTGAAGGGGGCCAAACATTTGTACATCCTTGGAAGGATTTGGTGAAATGAAAAGAGCAAAGACATTCTGGATGACGCATCCAGAGTATAGGCTCAAAGAAAGAATGGAAATATCCCTCTAATACCAGATGACTTGGTAGATTTTCCAAGATTCAATCTACCGTTACCTTTTAGCATGCTACTGAACAAATTCCTAAGAAAGATCTACTTGCCTTCCAAGTTCAAAGTACTCTACCTAACTGCTTGCAACATAAGTGGCATGTAATAAACAACTAAAACAAAGGACATTAGGAATGGCAATTTTTCTCAAGTAGTTCAGTGGAATTAACTGAAGCCTCAAAGCAAGACTCCAGACTTAGAAATTGCTTCATGACCTAATTGTGGCGCATACTTTCAAAAACCTCAAGCTACTTTCTGTAGTAATATGAGGAAAACGTAACAGCAAGGCAAAGGGTTAGACCAGGCCATCCCAACTGGTTAATTATAATACCAGATTTATCTTATTTTCTTTTATAATTGTTTAATGTCTATTTTTCAGAGAGAGAGAGAGAGAGAGAGAGAGAGAGAGAGAGAAAGTGAGAAAGTGTGTACCAGTGGGGGAGGGACAGAAAGCAAGGGAAAAAAAGAATCCCAAATGAGCTCCACATTGACAGCGGAGAGCTGATGCATGTCTCCAACCCACAAACTGTGAGATCATGACTTGAGCCCAAGTCAGATATTTAACCAACTGAGCCACCCAGGTGCCCCAATACCTGATTTATTTACTAATCCATGGTAGGTCCTTTCCACTCTCTAAAATTTTCTACCCTCTTCCTTCCTGCTTTCCAAGACACAACCCTGCTCTCATGCCTAAATAGCCTTCTTTAGTATTTAAGTCATCAGAAAAGATCGTCTCTCCCTATGAAAGGCAAAGACTACTTAACTGAATTGACAGGTTGGAAATCTGCAGTTAGAAAGATGCCCCACGAAATCTGTCATTTCTGTTCCCTTATTTCTAATCAACTCAAACGAAGTTTTTAAGGTATTCTTTTCCAAAGAAAAATAGTGGAATTAGTGAAATTAAACACAACTATTAGTATCTGTGAAGCAGTGAAGACTATTACCAAGTGTGACATAGAGATATATTGAGAAATTTTGTGTTATTATTATCACAGGGCTCTAATTATATATCTGCCACATGGTATCATCTCCTGTATATTTCATGAATTCCTCACTTTTTGAGACATCTGTGTATTGGTTAGATCAATCTGGGCAAAACTTTGTGGATGAATAGTTGAACCAAATGAACCTGAATCTCATATTCAACCCTGCTGTTATTTAAATAACAGTGTAACCTTAGCCACATGGCTTTGCTGTATTTAAATCCTTGAAAGGATATTCTATAAAGTGAGGGTAAAGTTCATTTTGTGCAGCCCAAAAGACAGAGGCAAAATTAAGAAAACTGTGAGAGATACATTTTAGTTCATTATATGGAGATTTTATATTTTAAAAAATCTTTAACATAAAATACGAGTAAAGAAAATACATAAGGCAAAGATTTAGTCTTCCCAATTTATTAAAAAGAAAATACCCTGTTGAGAAATGGAACCTGCTAGCACCCCAAAAACCCCATATGCCCCTCCCATCATTGGTTCCACTGTCTTCCCAAGGTAAGAACTTTTCTGATTTTCTTTCTTTCCTTTTTCAGAACTGTTCTGATTTTCAATAATTAACTTCCTACTTTGTTTACAGACTTACCACCCAATATCCATCCCTAAGCCCTATGTTGTTGAATTTATATAAATAGAATCACATAGTATATATTCTTTATAGTATTCCTTATATATATTCTTATAGTATATGTTCTTTCTTGTTTTCTTGCTCTCAAAAATATTTGATAAAATTCATGCATTCTAGTAACTGTAGTTAAGATAATTTCATTGCTATATAACACTCCACTGTGTAAAAACAACACAATGTATTCATTCTACCCTTGACGGACATTTGGGTTGTATCCACTTGGGACTATTACGGATAAAACTGTTGTGAATATTCCTGTATATGTCTCTTGGTGCACATAAGTCATAGAATAAGACTTAGGAAGTACCAAATTGTTGTTGAAAGTAATCACACCAATGTGTACTCCCACTTGGGATAGGTAAGGATTCCAGGTGTCCTATATCCTCGGCAATGCTAATACTGGCAATATGTTGTTTTTTTAAGAACATTTTTAATCCTTATGGGAGGTCTTTTAGTAATATCTAATTGTTATTTTAATTCATATTTATCTAATTGTTAGTGAGGTTTTACACTTCTACATATTTTTTGGCCATTTTAATAATTTATTCAGGTAGCTCTTCAAGTCCTTCACTCCTAACTATTGGCTGTTTTTCTTTTTCTTCTTGACATATGTGAATTTTTATTTATAGAATGTGACCATGGTAAATATCATCTTTTATTTTTTCACTGTCTTGACTTTTTACTTCCTTAATGGTGTTTTCTGAAGAACAAAACTTCTTTATTATAATTAGGATAATTTATCAACTTTTCCTTTGTAACTAGTGATTTTGTGTCTTGCTTAAGAAAAGCTTCTATATCCTGAGTTCTATATTGACTTATAGAAATCACATATCTACAATCTGCTTGGAATTTATTTTTGCAAGTAAAGTGAAATGAGAGTCAGTTTTCATTTTTCCACACAGATACCTGATTGAATAGTACATTTCTTATTTAGTCGGTTCTTCTACAATGGTCTGTACTACTAACTTTATCATAAATCAGGTGTGGGTCTGATGTTAGACAGTATTCTGCCCAACTTATCCGTTAGTCTATACTTGTGACAATATTGCATTTCAAAAAAAATTACCACAGTCTTGATATCTGGTAAGGTAAGACTCACTTTTGTTCTCTTCAAGATTACTCTTACAACCGAATGTGACTTCCCTAAAATTTGCATGTTAAATTCTAAACCTTAATATGGTGGCATTAGGATGTGAGTCCTTTGGGAGGTGATTGGGTCATAAAGGTGGGAGCCTTATAAATGGGATTAGTGTCCTTCTAAAAGAGACTTCAGGGGCACCTGGGTGGCTTAGTCATTGAAGCGTTCAAGTCTTGATTCTGGCTCAGGTCGTGATCTCAGGGTCATGAGATCAAGCCCCATGTTGGACTCCACACTGGGAGTGGAGCCTGTTAATATTTTCTCTCTCCTTCTCCCTCCATCCTTCCCCTACTTATAGATGCACGCCCCCCACCCCATTAGATAAATAAATAAATAAATAAATAAATAAAGTCTTTAAAAAAATAAAAAAGAGACTTCAGGGACTCTTATGCCATGCGAAGACACAGCAACAAGACAATCTCTAAGCCAGAGAGCAAGTCCTCACCAGCCACCAAATCTGCGGTTGCCTTGACCATGGACTTCCCAGACTCCAGAATTGGGAGAAACAAATGTGTATTTTATAAGTTACCCAGTCGGGGCACCTGGGTGGCTCAGTCGGTTGAGCGTCCGACTTCAGCTCAGGTCACAATCTCACGGTCCATGAGTTCAAGCCCCGCGTGGGGCTCTGGGCTGATGGCTCAGAGCCTGGAGCCTGCTTCCGATTCTGTGTCTCCCTCTCTCTCTGCCCCTCCCCCGTTCATGCTCTGTCTCTCTCTGTCTCAAAAATAATAAAATAAACATTAAAAAAAAATTTTATGAGTTACCCAGTCTATGGTGTTTTGTTATAGCAGTCTGAACAGACTAAGGCAAATACCTTAGTTCTTCTTATTGTTCTGCATTTCCAAGTTAATTTTAGAATCAGCTTATATATTTCTATAAAATAGCTTCGGGAGATTTTTTATTAGAATTGCATTTAATGTATAGATCAATTTGGTAGAATTGATATCTTTATAGTATTAAATCTGTCAACACTTGGACACAGTATATGCCTGTATTTATTTAAGTATTCCTTATTTTATCTCCATAACATTTTACATTTTCTGTGACAGGATATTGAATATCTACTGTTATACATATTCCCATGTTTTCTAATGTTATGGTAAATATTTTTCAAAAGAGCTAATATTATATTATCCAAAAGGGGTACATTTAAAATAGACTAATAAATGTTGGAAATAAATGGATAAGAAAGATACAGTAGATAAATATGAGCCATAAAAAGGCTATATGATGAATCTTACTATTTGAAAGCCAGAATTAAGATCATAATATTATAAAGAACAAAGAATGACATCTCATGCTGCTAAAATTAACTATAAAAAAGTAAGAATATTCAGCACAAACTCATATGGACTTATCCATACATTCTCTAAATATATTAAAGAACAGCTATCAGAACTGAAATGGGAAATTGATGAAACAAAAATTTCAGATTGAGTTTGAACATATTCCTTTCAGAAACTGATAGAACAGAGGAACAAAACATGAGAAAATACTTTAAACACATAAACAATAAACTTTTTATATATAGTTTGCTCATGCAACTATATATGGAATTTTAGACCCGACAAACATAAAAGATATGCTTTTTCAAGTATACATGTAATATTTATAAACATGCATCCTGTGTTATACCTGAAAAGAAGTCTCAGAGGGGCACCTGGGTGGCTCAGTTGGTTACGCGTCAGGCTCTTGATTTCGACTCAGGTCATGATTTCATGGTTCATGGGCTTGAGGAGCACATGGGCCTCCACCTGACAGTGTGGAGCCTGCTTGGGATTCTCTCTTTTCCTTTTTCTCTGCCTCTCCCTTGTTCGTGTGCATGTTCTCTGTCTCTCTCAAAATAAATAAGTAAACATCAAAAAATTTTTTAAAAAGAAAATTTCAAAAGTTCAATGCATACAGATGATCTTCTCCAATCATAATGTAATAAAATTTAAAACCAGTCATAAAAAGGGGAGACTTACAAACCTACAAGTATGCACTTCAGCTTCTGGGTAAAATGGAGTAATAAGGATTGCATTTCCTCTCCCACCTGAAATAACATAGGAAATGAACAAAATATTATATAAAATGTTTCTTAAAACACTGGATATCAGGTGATAAAGGACAGTGATCCTTAAGGGATAAAAATCCATTGAGGTGAGACTATGATTGTCCCACCTCACTGCCTGGAAAGGGTTTCCAGAATGTGGTACCAGAAGAAGGAACCCAGAAAAGAGCCCGGAGTCTCCCCGAGTTAAGGAGATGGGATAGGGAGTTCAGAGAAGCCAAGGAAGCCAGAAACATATTGATAAATTTTTTTCCCAAATTCGATGGAACTCGAAACTCACAGATCTGAGAAACTCAGTGAATCCCAAGCACATGATTCATGAAGGTACACTAGTTATATAAGAATCACTTTGCATAAAATCAGTGATAACTAGAAAATCTTAAAAATGGTCAGACAAAAAAAGGACACGTTACTTAAAGAGTAAGAAGAGTAGGATAGCAGATTCCTCATGAGGAACAACACAGGCCAGACAGTAGAACATCTTTTTTTTTTTTAATGTTTATTTTTGACACAGAGAGAGAGAGAGAGCATGAGTGGGGGAGGGACAGAGAGAGAGGGAGACACAGAATCCAAAGCAGGCTCTGGCTCTGAGCTGGCAGCACAGAGCCTGATGGGGGGCTTGGACCCACTGACCATGAGATCATGACCTGAGCCGAAGTCAGACGCTCAACCGACTGAGCCACCCAGGCGCCCCCAGACAGTGGAACATCTTTAAGGCAATAAAAAGGAAAACAAAACATTACAAAAACTTTCAACTTCGAATTCTTCACCCTACGCTATTCGTTTTCAAAAATTGAGGTAAAACAGCAACATTCTCAGGCATACAAAAGCTGAAAGAATTCATTACTAGCAGACGTGATTTGTAAGAAATGGTAAAGGAAGGAGAAATGGGTGCTAGAAATCTGTAACTATGAAAAACAGCGAAGATTGCTGAAAATGGGAATTATATGAGTAAATATGAAAACTTTTAATTATTTAGATCTGTATAAAAGATAATTGAGGGCCTATACCAAAGACAGTGACAATGCGTTGTGAAGTTTATAACACACGTAGAAAGAAAATACGTAACAAGAGTAGCATAAGTGTAGAATGACTACAGGTGGAAGTAAACTGTAGGCTTACATGAAATAGTATCACTTGAGGGTGGACTGATAAGTTAAAGATGTATATCAGAAACAGCAAATAGAATACAGTGAAAAGTTGTAGCTAAAAATAAAAAAAAATGGAATCATAAAAAGATCTATTTTTTTTTTTAATGTTTTTTTTTATTTTTGAGAGAGAGAGAGATAAAGCATGGGCAGGGGAGGGGCAGAGAGAGAAGGAGACACAGAATCCGAAGAAGGCTTCAGGCTCTGAGCTGTCAGCACAGACCCGACGCGGGGCTCAAATTCACGGACTGTGAGATCGTGACCTGAGCTGAAGTCGGACGCTCAACCGACTAAGCCACCCAGGCGCCCCATAAAAGGATAATTCATTAACACAAATAATGTCCAACAAAGCAGATTTTAGAGCAGAGATTATTACCAGGGACTAAGGGGGTCATTTCATAATGATAAAGATGTCGATTTAGCAGAGAACATAATCCTAAGCAGTTTTTTACCCAGTTAACAGTTCTAAAATACAGCCTTCCCCCATTTATTGTGCTTTGCTTTATTCCGCTTCAGATATTCATTAAAAATTTTTTTTTTCTTTTTTTTAACAAATGGGAATTCTGTGTCAACCCTGTGTCAGGCAAGTCTGTTGGCACCGTTTTTCCCAAGGGCATTTGCTCGCTTTGGGTCTCTGGGCTGCATTTTGGTAACTCTCACGATACTTCAAGCTTTTTCGTTGTTGTTGTATTTGTTATGGTGGTCAGCATTTTCTTGAAATAGAATCTCCTCCTGGTGAAGACGCTGTGAAGATTGCTGAAGTGACGACAAAGGATTTCGAATATTGCATGGACTTATGTGATAAGCCAGTGGCGGGTTTGAGAGAATTCACTCCAGTTTTGAAAAAAAAAAAATGTTCTAACTGTGGGGAAAATGTCATCAGCCAGCATCACGTGCTACAGGGAAACCGTTCACGAGAAGACAAAGAGAGTTAATCTATGTGGCAGAGTTCCTTGCTTTCTTATTTTAGGAAATTGCCAGACCTGCCCCACCTCCAGCAACCACCACCCGGATCAGTCAGCAACCATGACACTGAAGCAGCATCTTCCACCAGGAAACAAATTATGACTCACTGGAAGTTCAGATGATGGCTAGCCTTTCTAGGCAGTAAAGGATTTTTAAAATTTAGGTATGTACATTGTCCTTATAGACATAATGCTATTGCACACTTAATAGACTACACTATGGCATAAACGTAACTTTTATATGTGCTGGGGAACCCAAACACTTATTTGACATGTTTTTTGGTGCTGTTTGCTTTATTGTCGTGGTCTAGAACTGAACCTGCAGTATCTCCAAGGTGTGCCTGTGCATGAAGGAGAACTGATAAAGGAAACGGCCAAATTAATAATTATAAGGCTCCCTGACTATAGAAGACTTAACACTATCAACTAACTTGATCTAATTGCATTTAGAGAACAATTCTCACGACAGCAAAATACACATTCTTTTAACTGTACATGGAACTTTACCAAGATAGGCGGTCCTCTAGGCGGGCAGTCAGCAAACTGTGGCTCACAGGCTAAATATAGCCCCTTCTATATTTTATTTTTATTTTTATTTTTTTTTAATTTATTTTTGGGACAGAGAGAGACAGAGCATGAACGGGGGAGGGGCAGAGAGAGAGGGAGACACAGAATCGGAAACAGGCTCCAGGCTCCGAGCCATCAGCCCAGAGCCTGACGCGGGGGCTCGAACTCACGGACCGCGAGATCGTGACCTGGCTGAAGTCGGACGCTTAACCGACTGCGCCACCCAGGCGCCCTCCCTTCTATATTTTAATAAATACAGAGTTTTGTGAGAACACGACAACTGTAGAGCTAGGTATTTATGACAGAGACCGTATGGCCTCAAAGTCTAAATGATTTGAACTTTTACAGAAAAAAATTTATTGACCCCTGCTTTAGGCCATAAAACACGTCTCAACACAGAGAGCACAATCCATGAAAAAACCTTAACACCCTGAACTTCATTAAAATTAGGAACTTAATGCCTTTTAAATGATTCTGTTAGGAAAATGAGAAGACAAGTCACAGACTAGGAGAAAATTCTGGCAAACCACATGTTTGATGAAGGACCTGTGTCGTTTATAATATGTAAAGAACTCTCAAAGTTGATAAGAAAAATCAGTAACAACCCAGTAATAAAACAGGTAAGAGATTCTATAAGTGAGAAAAGAGCACAGGAAAACATGACCAACTTCATTAGCCATTAGGGAAAAGCAAATCAAACCGTGAGATATCACTGCACATGTAGTAGAATATCCAAAATTAAAGACTGACTATATCAAATATTTGGATGAATGTGAAAAACCAGAATATTCATATATTACCGGCAGGGATAGGAAATGATATGACTAAGAGTTTTCGAAAAGAGTTTGAAAGTTTCTCTAAAAAGGTAAGCATATATCTAGGGGCCCCCGGGTGGCTCAGTCGGTTAAACGTCCTACTTCGGCTCAGGTCATGATCTCATGGTTTGTGGGTTCAAGCCTCATGCCAGGCTTTGTGCTGACAGTTCTGAGCCTGGAAACTGCTTAGGATTCTGTGTCTCCCTCTCTCTGCCCCTCCCCAGCTCGTGCTCTGTCTTTCTCTGTCTCTCAAAAATAAACATTTAAAAAAAGTAAACATACATCTATTATCCAACTCAATCTTTCCCCTCCTACTGATGGATGTAACAAAAATAAAAACATATATTTATGCAACGACTGGTACAGAATTTGCTATAGCAGGTGTATTTGTAATTGCCCCAAACTGGAAATAAACTAAATGTCCATCAATAAATGAATAAACAAATTGTGGTATATCCATATAATGGACTACTATTCAGCAACAAAACAGAATGAACTACTGATACATGTAGCTGCATATATAAATCTTAATATAATGATGCTGAGTGAAAGAATCCAGGCAAAATCAGAGTACGCACTTTGTGATTTCACATATATAAAATTTTAGAAAATGTAAACTAAGATATATGATTGAATGCAGATCAGTGGTTGCCTACTGTTAGTGTGAGGGTAGAAGGGGAGGGAGGAATTATAAGGGAGCAAAAGAAAACAATTGGGGTCCACAGATACGTTCATTATCTTGGTTGAAAGGAAAAAATACAGACTTCAATAAAGAAGACATTAGATGCACCCCAGCCAGACGTATCAGTGGCTGGTTACCTACGTGCCTCTATTAACATGAGTTCTTCCACTTAGAATGCTTTCCTTCTGTATTCCAAACATTGCACATGAAAAACTAACATATTTTTATAAACTTGAGATTGAATGCTGAGTCTCTAATTTTTAACTGATTTGAAGTTCTGTAGTATTTCATGTTTTTCCTCTATTGAAGCATAAGTCAAGCACGACCTCATTGCTGTTATGACCCCTTATTAAACTGTAAGTGGTTTGAGGGCCTCCCAGATCATGCTTTCTGAAGCTTTGTAATTATCTCTAACACAACAAAAATTGTCCATTAATACTTTACTGAATAAACAAATGGGGGATGAATGTATCAGTGAAAACTTCAAGGCAGACACTGACTGCTGACTAAGAATTATGTACTATGTCATCATTCCCATAGAAGGTCCATTTAGATATCTTTTATGATATTTTTAACCTCCAAAATACTGCGATTTTCTGAAAACATTGGATTTCCTCTTTTGTATTATGATGATTTTAACTAAAATTATCTCTGAGGTCCATTTTTCTAACTTTTTATTATCTCGTGATTCTATAAAGAGTTAAAATATGTTCCTCCAGAGATTTCCCCATTTGTACTTAAACAGAGTGTCTGGGAAAAAAAAAACAAAAAAACAAAAACAAAAATACTACTTGGGTGAGAGGGAGCACCCATGAAAAAAGATAGCGATGCGTGGAATAGGTTTTCTTATAAAAAGTACTTAAAATATAGGGACGCCTGGAGGGCTTGGCTGGTTAAACATCCAACTCTTGATCTCGGCTCAGGTCATGATCTCATGATTCTTGAGATGAAGCCCTGCGTCAGGCTCTGGGCTGAAAGTGTAGACCCTGCTTGGGATTCTCTCTTTCCTTCTCTCTCTTCCCCTCCCCCCATCCCCCGCTTGTGCTCTCTTTCTTTCTCTCAAAATAAACTTTTTAAAAGGTATTTAAGAAATATATATAGATATATATATTATATATATATAAATATATATATAGATATATATCTATTATATATATAATAGATATATATAGTATATATTATATATAGATATATAGATATATCTTTAAGATATACATACACACACACACACACACACACACACACATATATATGTAAGAAAAAGTGTTAAGGACATTTAGATCCTTGTTTGCTTTACTCTGCTATCATCTGCCTTTTAAGAAGTGGGGTGCAGTCAGGAAGAATGCCAAGATATCGCATGATTGATCACCTGATGCATGTAGAAATGACATTCAGCTTGTGCACTGATGCATAGGCAGCATTTACAAACTATCATATTGATGTATGTGGTCTATTTTGGTTTTGCTGGTCTATCTTGTATATTTCATCTTATTTTTTTACATGCATTGTGATATTTTGTTATCTTGTTTATTCTTGTTTCTAATAAAATATTTTCTCTCTATAATTTGGTTTTTTTCCTATTATAGAATAAAAACCCCACATGAATCAATTTTTTTAGCACCCCTCACAGTAATTAAGTAATCTCTGGTACCACTTCTTGCTGTCTACTTTCATTCATTTGCACATTATATCTTATGATCTTTTATTGGTGTTGCATCAATACATTTTCATTTTTAATAAATTCTGTGTTCCAAAGTTTGGGAAATGCTGACTGAGTGTAATAATTATTGATGTGACTGTTTGATTAATGTTTCTATTTCTCTCATGAAAATAAGTTTCAGAACAGACCCCAAGTCTATTTTTTTGCCTGCCGTTTTATCTCCAGCACCTTGCTCAGTGCCTGACACAGGCAACTACTAAAATGAAACAGAACAAAAACTTGTGAGTTAATACCCACACATTCAGGAACTAGTAATTTGTACCACTAAGGTAGCAAGGATTACTATAACCTCATGATAGACGGTGAACCAAATTTTGTGACTTCTGCTGGCACATTTACCATTAGGTCCGGGTTATCGCAGCTTCAGCCAGCAATCTGGCCGTCTGCTCTACATGGAATCACATATCCCACTAATTGAATACGGTATTTATTTATTGGTTTATTTGTATTTTTTTTAATTGGCATTTTAGTTTAGTTTAGTTTACTTTAGTTTAGTTTAGTTTAGTTTAGTTTTGACTTTTTATTTATTTATTTTGAAAGAGAGAGAGAGAGAAAGCATGAGCAGAGGAGGGGCAGAGAGAGAGGGAGAGAGAACCCCAACCAGGCTCTGTGCTATCAGCACAGACCGCTATGCAGGGATCTATCCCACAAACTCCGAGATCATGACTGGAGCTGAAATCAAGAGTCAGACGTCTAATCGGCTGAACCACCCAGGTGCCCCCGCATATCTTACGTATTTTCTGCCTCCTCCTTTATGGAAAATTTTGCTTTGCTGGAAAAGAAAGGCTTAACCTGCCTGATTGCATAAAAGCTACCTCTAGTAGCTTGTGTAATTTAAACTCACTATCCGAGTAACTTGCTCCTCTGTTTTTAAATGTCATTTTTCTAAAATATTTCAACTTGTATTTAAGTTGGAAATATTCGTAAGCATTGTTATGGAGAAGTTACTCCATAACTTATTAAAGCAGATAAATGAGATCGGAGGATATATACATTTGTACTTCTAGATTGCAAACTGTTCAATTTGGCATTTTACTGGTGACAACTTCTGCCATATTTCATTCGTTAGAAGTGAGTCATTAAATTCAGCACACACTCGAGGGGAGGGGAATTAGTCTGTATCATTTGAGGCATGGATTGAAAAGATTTTGTAGAAATGTTTTTAAAACACCACATAGAGATACATACAAAAATGAACATTCTTAAGTAAAAGAGGTTACTTCATTTCTAAAATAAGCACATAATACTACAAGAATGGAATAGTGAGATAATAAGAAGAAACTATGAAAAATTAAAGGGAAAAATCAAGAATATGATCGCTGAAATACATGCATACAAATATGATAGTAGGGATAAAACTTAAAAATTGAGAATGCTGCTCAGAATTTATTATGAGAGACCATAAAGGTAAAATTTTGGAAAACAAGAGTAAGAATATAGATCACTAGTAATGAACATCTAGCATCCACACAATAGTAAATGCACCATGGAGGGGCGCCTGGGTGGCACAGTGGGTTGGGCTACCCACTCTTAATTTCAGGTCATGGTCAGGCTCAGGTCATGATCTCGCGGTTTGTGAGATCGAACCCCATGTCGGGCTCTGCCCTGGCAACGCGGAACCTGCTTGGGATTCTCTCTCTCTTCACCTCTTGCCCCCCCCCCCAACTTGTGCACACACGTGCGCTGTCTCTCTGTCTCTCTCTCTCTCAAAATAAATAAATAGACTTTAAAAAATAGTAAATTCAACATGGAGAAACAGAAGGGAAGTACTTATAAACAAAGGAGAAGGTAGAGTAAGGAGTAGAAGGGAAGGAGGAACAAAATAGGATATGGAAAAGGAGGAGGAAGAGAAACATGCAAACAGGCACAGGAAAGAGAAGCAGAGAAAGGAAATGTCTCAGATCCAATAAAGCTGTGTTCTCATCAGGAACTCTGGGTGCTGAGAGATAACACAGCAGATGCCTTCAAACATTTGAATGAAAGTGGTGGTCGTACGATGTGACCACAACCAGAAAAAGTTCCAATCGAATCGGATGCATATAAGGTCAAGATATGTGAGGACAAAGAATTCTGAGATGTCACCAGGGCAAGGATCGGGAGTAAAAATTTTGTATTGTCGAGGAAGCACTGATGGCCCGAGTGGAAGTCTCCAGAGGCAATGTGAGATAAGTTACATAAAAATCAACATAAAAAGGCAACTGAGACTTCCTCTTCTACTAATGGCAGCTAAATAGCTTAGACCCAATGGGAAAAAAACAGAAAATCTGGAAAAGAGAATCTGTTTGAAGTACTGAGAATTAAGGCAATGAAGTATGAAGACAAAATTTCCTAAGAAGAAAGCCTAGAGGGGGGTAAGCTTTTAACTAGAGGGGCATCTATGGGCTTAGGAAGCAGAGCTGAGCCAAGCTTTAGCCAATTCGAATGACTTGGGAACACGTATTTGAGTTCACAGCCCACAAGTACAAGGGCCTTGATGAATCTCTTATGCTTGGGTGAAGACAGAGGGAAATATGTTAGGAGCAAGGGTAAATCCTAAATGAATCAGATCTTGCATGGATGGATGCCTAGCTTTAATCATATAAATCTTTTATTGGGTTAAGGTGGTTTGGGATTGCTACTTCCCTAGTTACCTGTTGGAAGAAAATGTTCTAAGGGAAGATAATATTCTAGATGGCAAATATCCTTTTTTTTTTTTTTTTTTTTTTTTTTTTGTATAGAGGATGTTCAATATCCTTAACTTCTGGCAGGCACTAATATGTTCTCCGTGTATAAAATTTTTTCCCCCAAATGTTATAATGTTATATAAATGGAATTATACAGCATATAACCTTTGGCTTTTTTTCTACTCAATACAATCCCAGGTATTCATCAAGTGGCTGTATATACTAATCATTGGTTAATTTTCATTTCTGGATAGGACTGCATGCTAGGTATGTGTCCCACTTTGACCACTTATAACCAAACTAACATGAGTTCACTCCTTGGTTAAGTCAGAAGCTGTGCCAGGGTGAGTAGTCACACAAAGAAAACTTTTATTTGCAGAAAATAAGGGGATCATGGATGGGGAAAGGCTTCCAAAGCTGTGACTCCTCAAGAGAGGGTAAATGGGTTACTTTTGTTTAGGGTTGGGATGACTATTTAAATAGGGAAGCCTTGTCATCATATGCAGAGGCAAGCATAAGGCCTCTCCTGTGTCCTATGGAAACATGCTTATGCATATATTACATGTCATGTAAATGAGGCTGAGTGTCCTTCTTGAGTGCAGGTTTTAGTATTATGATGAGGTAAAGATAACTGTAGGTCATTCCAGAGGCCACTCCATGGTCCATCTGCACAGGCACCAGTCAGGGGGTTAGCTCAAAAGGTCTGGATGGTCTGTGTGGATGAGAGGTCTTCTCCGGGAAGCCATCATCCTCTGAAGGGTGGTTTCTGATTTCATTTTCCTGAGTTTAAAGATAAAGCTTTTTGTCAGAAAGAAGAGCTTAAGGAGAAATGTAACACAAAGGTTAGTGAGTACAAGCAGGTGGGCAGTAAATGTCAGGTCTTGGGGTCTAGCTGGTGACACACTCACTGGTTAAAGGACATCTGGGGTATTTCCGGTTTGGGGATGTTATCAATAGAGCTGGTGAGAACAGTCACGCACAGGTTTTTGTGTGAATATGTTTTTATTTCTCTGGGATAAATTCTCAAGAAGGCAAGTGATGGATCGTATAGTCATTGAATATTTAATTTTATAAAACCTATCGAACTGTTTCCTACAATGGCCGTACCATCGTACGTTCTCACCAGCAATGAAGTGATCCCATTGCTCTACATCCTTGCCTATATTTGGTGTGGTCCCTTTTTTTGTTTAAGCCATTCTGGTAGGTGTAGAGTGATATTTCACCAAGGTTTTTTCCTTGCATTTTTTTGGTGGCTAATATGTAAAGCAACCCTCCGTGTATATCTTCTTCAGCAAAATGTCTCTTCCTGTCTTTTGCTCATTTTCTAATTGCATTTTTGTAACTGTTGAATTTTGAGAGTTTTTTACATATTCTAGATCCAAGTCCTCTGTCAGATATTTGGTTTGCAAATATGCTCTCTCAGTCTCTAGCTTGTCTTTTCATACTTTTCACATGGGCTTTTGCAGAACAAAAATTTTAATTTTGATGAGGTTCAATGTATCAAGCATTTTTTTTTAACAGATTGTGCTTTTGGTGTCAGGTTTAAGGACTCTTTGCCCAGCCCTAAGTCCTGAAAATCTTATCCTATGTTTTTTTCTGAGCGTTTTCTAGTTTTACCTTTTACATTTAAGTCTGTAATCTATTTTGAGTTAATTTTTGTGTGCGAAGGATTAATCCTTTTCATATTAGGTCCCCTCTCTGTAAGAATTCAATTTCAAAGTATGGCAACATATTTCTTTGATTTTCAAATAAACCAGGTCACATATACATACATTGAAAGCAAGTCAATAAAAAAGAAATAATCTGTTTTATGCTTTCATTCTTTCATGCCCTTGTTTTTGCTGTGCCAGTTGCCAGAAATATGTAGTAGTTTCCTTTCTAAAACCTTCACTTTCTTAAAAGTTGAGCTCCAAGTCATATTTTGCCTAGAAAGCTTTCTCTGACCACATCTCCTGAATGGAACCACACTTTCTCTCATGTTCTACGGCATCCATTGTTTGTACAGTTTATGCTACATGCAACTTGATTCCAGTCACATATCACTTATTTTAATACACCGTGTTTGTGGGGCACCTGGGTGGGTCAGTTGGTCAAGCGTCTGACTCTTGGTTTCGTCCAAGACTCAGTTGGTTAAGCGTCCGACTCTTGGCTCAGGTCATGGTCTCGTGGTTCGTAGGTTTGAGCCCCACAAAGGGCTCTGCACTAGCAGTGCAGAGCCTGCTTGGGATTCTCTCTCTCCCTCTCTCTGTCTCTGTCTCTCTCTCTGCCCCTCCCCCACTTGTGCTGTCTCTGTCTCTCTCACAATGAATACATAAACTTAAAAAAAAAATACACTGTGCTTGCTCCTACCCCAGGGCATTTGTGCATGCCATTCTCTCTGATTGCAATCCTTTACTACACCCTTCACCCAGTTGCCTCTTGTTATCTGTCAGTGCTCAGGTGAAATGTCACTTTCACAGGACAGATTAAGTCCCCCAATCTTAACCTTTCATAGAACTGACACTTAATACAGTGGTTAAGTAGGATTTATTTGTTTGATTATTTGACTTCTTGTCTTTACCACTGAACTATTTGGTTGTGGTCACCCTCATACATAGAGAACAGTGCCTGGCAAAGAACGGATGCTCATGAGCTGTTTCTTGGAAAAAAAAAAGAAAAAAGAGTAAATGAATGAATTTTTGGTTTGTAAATATCTAAAAACAGGGTTATGATTTACAATGTAAAGTTTGTCATAGAATCTAGGTGCTGGAAAGATTTAATACTTAATTTCCCAGTGAGAAAACTGAGGACTTAATTTGCCCACACAAAAAGTGTTTAGGGGAGCAGCAATATTTACCCAGATAATTTTTATTGGGAAGTAGGGGGCAAGGTGGTGCATAAAACCCTTCCTGAAATACCCATGCAATTAGAGTTAAAATAGCCACGATAATTTAAACCATCCAAGTAATTACTTATATTCTTTAATTCCTTTTGATTGTAGAATCATCAGCTAACAAAGCCTCCTATTATTTCCTTCATGTAGTAAAGTCAAATGTATTAAGAAATGTGGGATGGCCAGGCAAAGGAAGATATTAGTGGCCAGATTATTATCAGAGCACTTTCTAAAGACTGAATACAGTTTTGCTGGCCTATTTATAAGTTAAAAATATACATTATTTTGTTTGGCCCATTTTCCATTTTAGGCTCTCCTAGGAGCCCAGTTGAACTGTGCCTCATTTTTAACTCCCTCTCACAGTTGTGTATTTTCCATCCACCTAGGCCGGATGGGGCTGAAAATCACTTTGCTCTTGTCAGCTGTGCTGGAGCAGGCTGAATCTCTCCCAGAAGCAGCAAAGGTAAAAGCCCCATGCACAGAACTTTCCATTCTTAGCCTAACCTCGCTGCTGTGGCCTGAGGGGCTAATCAAGTATTATAAACACTGATTAAATAAGGTAGGTCATTTCCATCACCATTTTCCAGAGGGGGAAATGGAGGCACCTCACATGGGAAAGGTATTTGCAGACTCAGGAAGACAATTTACTGTTGCCTACTTCCGTCCCCCTTGCAAATGCCAGCAGAGAGCATTGGGGGCGTTAGAGTTTGAACGGTATTCAAACAGGTTACATTTGGGGGCTGAGGTGTCTCATTAAAAACTTCCTGTTTCACGGCTGTATATCCATATGCTGTATATCCAAATCCATGACAAAGGCAATGTACGTCTCCCTGTCTTAACGTCTAATAGTCTTTGCCAGACAGAATGAACACGTTGATTACACACAGCTTTGCCAACGGCTCTTGACAGGAAAGAACAAAAAAATATATACATCCTCTTGAAGAAATGAAATGTCAGTCGAAACTCAAACATATTAAAGCAAGATATGCTATATTATTTTCTTAGATTAGAGATTAACTGGTTTCTAATTAATTCCTAGGATGTGTCATAGGCCGGCATGACTGGATTGATCATTCAGGAATGTTCTTTAATCCAGTTTTATTCTCCTTATTGTACTTTTTTACTCCTGTGCTTCCTTCTTTCTAAAGTTGGTGTTACAATGCAACTTGGAAAGTCACTGCTTTGGCAGTTGGAAGAGTGTAGTGCTTAGAAGTTCTTCTTTCTTAATAAGGTCTAGTCCATGAAATGAAAGAATAGGCCAAGATCTTTGAAGGAAAGTAAAAAAAAAAAAAAAAAAAAAAAAAAAAAAACCCGGGTTGAAGCCATTTGCGTTGATAATCCCCCACCCCCAGCCTTGCTCTGAGCTCTGGTTTGCCTCACAGGGCTTTTTCAAAAAATATTGGGTTGTGTGGCAGCGTGGGTGGGGGCAGGAGGGAAAGAGAGGATTTTAGAATTAAATAGGGCTTTTGCAATGTGTTCCAAATTTTCGTGGCGGGGAATGTGCCTATGGGACTCACTGGATTTGGAGGGTCTACGGCATTCACACTCCTGTTTTCTCTTCAATGGCTTTTCTTCTTGAAGGTTGGATAGGAGCATATCCCTGCATGACTCAAGGGATACTGAAGGAGAGACACCTGTCATTCATACCTCCTGCGGTGGGTAGAACTCCTGAAATCGTAAGCCAGAGACCTCCATGTGGCCTGCAGACAATGTCTTCCTTGGTTTAGGACTTTAGAACTTAATGTTATCTCTGCGATCGTCTAGATTCTCGCTACTGAAAATGTATTCCGAGGAACAGTAGCCTTGCCGTCACCAGGAAGCTGGCTAGGGATGTGGAATTTCTACCTCGGACCTCCGAGTAAGATCATGCCTTTTAATGAGATCCCCGAGTGATTCATGTGCACATTCAAGTCTGGGGAGCACTGTTCTAGATCAAAGCCCTCATTTTATAGATTAGGACATTGCGGCTCTGATCTAGAGAGCTATTAGATGGTGTCATACAACAAATCAGAGCCTACAAGTCTATTTTCTCCAGGCATACTGCTTTCCTTCCCTAAGACACTGCTTCTCCTGAACTTTGGATCAAGAATTGCTAGTGTGTTTGTGTTCACTAGTAAAAAAGAAAATGGCTCAACACCCACGTAAACATAAATTGTGTCCAGATTTTCTTTACCTCTGATCAACTTGTAGACAACACCAAGCACTGTGCCTATGTACATAGTAGGTGCACATTGAATCCTATTAGCGTATTAATAATTATTAATACTAATAGTTATTGTCACTAATTTCGTGTGTGCAAAGGAATCACAGAATATACTGAAAAATTTCCCCAAAGGTTGTATTATCCACCCAATTAGCTTGCAAACCAGACCAGGAAACAGAGAGGCTGGTACGGTGAGCCATGGATTTGTTTTCACTTAAATTCCTGGCAGATGCTAAGAGGAGGTTAGCTGGTGAAACATCTATTGGCAGCTTACAGCTCCTTGTAATCATAAGAAGATTATCTTTACCCACTTCCCTGGCATTGATAAAGTAAAAGATGAAGAGTCATTAAAGACATTGCCAATGTGTTCTGGGGAAACCTTTCCTGCTAATTGTAGGCTCAGTCTTTCTGCATCATTGGGAGAAAACCCACCTCCTGGCTAGCGATCTCTCTTAATTCTTTTCTTCCTCTTTTCCTTCCCTTGCTTCCTTTTCTTCCCTCAACATTTACTGACCACTTACTACATGCTGGGCTCGACAATAAACACTGTCAAAATAAGTCGTGCTTAATTTCTTTCCTCAAAAAGGTCTTATTTCAGCAAGGGAAACAGACATATATAGCTACCTACCACACAGGGGAGAGAGCTGTAAGAAAATGTGAGGAAATACTATGAGAGAGCGAGAGATGGTTTAACAGTAGCTAGGATTTATTGAGTACCTATAAAAGCTACTCCCTGTGATGGACACGTTGCATACCTAAGTTACTTAATTCTTTCCAATAGTAGGTGATGAGAAAGTCTCTATTAAAGGAGTAATATTTGAGTTAGATCTTGCAGCCAAGTAGTGTTTCGTCAGGTGGCAGAATGAAGAAAGGTTCTTGTTGGCAGAAAGAATAGCATAAGTAAAGATGATGATAAAACTGGAGTCTGTTCAGAGAATAACAAATAGGTTTCTAGCAGAAAGTGATATTGGAAAGGAAGATGGAGTTTTAATTTTAATGGGTCCTGAATGTTCTGCTAAATAGGCTGGCCCCTATCTTATCTATTTAAAAAGTTTAAGTAATGAAGTAATATAAATCAGGTTGAGTTTTAGAAACATATGTGTGGTTCTTTTGGCTGTGACCCACACAATGGTCACAGTGTATAACTGTGACACACAATGACCAGTGTATAATGCTATTAAAATCATCCAGGCAAGGGTTCCTAAGCCCGGGAGCCAAAGCAGGTGCAAAGGACAGGTAAGGAGATTATAATAGCCACAGGTCGCAAAATACCCTCATGTTCCCAAAAGACTCCCTTGTGCAAGGTCTTTGTAGACTCCCCATACCCTGGCTCTTGGCAAACACTGATAAACCCTCCATTACTATAGAGTCTTTTGAGAATATCATATACATGGAATTATGATTATTATATGATCTTTTGAGACTGGCTTCTTTCTATAAACCCTCCATTACTATAGAGTCTTTTGAGAATATCATATACATGGAATTATGATTATTATATGATCTTTTGAGACTGGCTTCTTTCACTCCACATAATGCCTTTGAGATTCACCCAAATTGCCGTTGGGTATCGGTAGTTTTTCTCTTTTTTTTTAAGTTTGTTTATTACTTATTTTGAGAAAGAGAGAGAGAGGGAGTAGGCATGCATGCGGGGAAGGGGCAGAGAGAGAGAATCCTAAGCAGGCTCCACACAGTCAGTGAGGACCCCGACAGGGGGCTCAATTTCCCGAACCACGAGATCATGACCTGAGTCAGACTCTCAACTGACCGAACCACCCAGGTGCCCCTAATTTTTCCTTTCTCTTGCCGAGTGGAATACTATTACCCATCGTTTGTTTATTCACTCACTCACTGAAGGACACTTGGGTTCTTTCCAGATTTGGCAATTATCAATACAGCTGCTGTAGGCATTTGATGTATCACTTTTTGTGTGAACTCAAATTTACATATCTGTAAGGTGATACCCAGGAGTAGGATTTCTGGGTCCCCTGCTGAATGTAGGTGCAGCTTTATAAAAGCTACCAAACTATTTTCTAAAGTGGCTGCACTGTTTGGCATCCCCACTAGAAGTGGGGGAGAGGTCCATCTGCTCTGTGTCCGCACCAGCACTTGGCGTTATCAGTATGTTATATTTTAGTCATTGTTATAAAAGTATAGATGTTGCAGATGAAATTTTAGTTTGCATTTCCCCAATAGCTAATGGCTAGTGATATTGATTATCCGTGTGTGTGTGTGTGTGTGTGTGTGTTTTACTATACGCACATCCTCTTAGGTAAAGTGTTCAAATTTTTTGCCCATTTTTAGTTGGGTTGCTTGTTTTTCACTGTTGGAATTGAGTTGCCTATAAATCAGCTTGAGAATTGCTGTCTTTACTGTATTGTCTTCTAATACAGGAGCACTGTATGTCTTTCCATTTACTTAAGGTCTTCTTTGATTTCTTCCATGCGCATTTTACAGTGTGAGCACAGAGGGGCGGTACAGGTTTTGTGGGATTTATATCTAAGTGTTTTACATTTCTTAAAGCCATTGTAAGCAGTGTTTGTTTTTTTTTTTAAATTTCTGTTTTCAACTCTTCATTGTCACTGTATATACACACAACTGATTCTTGTGGGTTGCCTTATTATATCCCAGGACTTTGCTAAACTCAGGTATTATTTCTGGGAACATTTTGTAGATTTCTTGAGATTTTCTGCATAGCAAATCATGTCATCTGTAAACAGGGACAGTTTTATTTATTTTTCAGGCTTCTTCCAAAGTGCCCTCTATGCACAGGTCAGCGCCCACCTCCAGGTTTTATGCTAGTATGCTTTCACCCTGGGGGAAAGAGGAAGAAAAACGTGGAACTCCCTGACAATTTGGTGCTACTTTGAGTTTTAGTCTTCTTCCCTAACGCTTCTGCTACTATTTACTATTTAGAGACCTCAGAGAGATAGTCAATGAACCGTACACACCTGCATTCAATGGGAGAGACAGTGTGAATTGTGCTAACTCTATGTGGCTTTGCACCCGAACCAGAGATTGGATTTGAGGTCTTTCCCCCTCCCCCAACAATTAGAGCGTATTTGTATTTCTCCTTTCACACTCTTATTCTGTTCCCACTCCTTAATTTTATTCTGACCCCAATCCTAGTCAGCGTGGGAGCCAGGAGTTTGTCAATGGAACGGTAAAATCAAGTGGGTATTGAACATTGAGCTTTGGCCTTCTTAGCAGTGTGCTCCAAGAAATTGAGTTAAATGAGTCTGGACACAGGGCAAGAGAAAACTTTAGCTCAGCTTATGTTCAGATTATTTCAAATTAGTGAGTTAATGAGCCCCTTAAACTACAGAAATTATCTGGATCAATTTACAACACAGGAAATCAATGGAAGCTCTCTTTGGTTGACCAGGGTGGTTATTGGTAATTCTGCAATACTTCCGTTCTAAAATGTGAGCATGTTCCCGTGTTGCCAGACTGGATGACTGGTTGCAATGAGAGGTAGCTGGGAGGACCAAGTCAGATCAAAGGACAGAATAAAACAGAGGAAAGGGGTGATGTGAGCTTTTTGAGAGCCTGTTTTGACTGATGCCACTGGTTTCACTGAATTTTGCCTCTGCTCTGGAGTCATCAAGTACACTTTGGCTCTCTGAAAACGTGTTTCCTTTCACCGGTGACCTGGCTGGTAAGGTGGAAACTGATCGAATCCCATAGAAGCTGCTAAGGAGCTTCCTGCTGTTTCTGAATGAATTTTAGGAGGAAAGTTATCACCTTTAAGTTGCTGTTGTTCTTTGCACTACGTTTGGTTTGTTTGTTTTTCCCTTAGGGTCACACCCCCCCAACACACTGGTTTGCTTGAACATTTCCTGTCATTTCTCAGGCTTCCCCTGCATCCAGAGGCTCTGAGCGCTGGTCTGCAACATCGCCATCTGGTGGCCCCAAAGCTACATGGATGAGGAAAAAATAAAGACGGTCGTTTCCTAGTGTTTGGGGAAGACATTTCTTCTGCTGCGCTCAGTTGATTTAAGATGAACTCATGACGGAATTGTGTACCATCGTAGGCCTCTGCGCAAGCCATTTTTCTCTTCCTGCAATGCACATGCCCGGAGGTGTCTGAGGTCAAGAAGAAAGAAAGCAGAGGGATTTGGAGAACAGAGTCTCGTTGACCACAAACTCTAAGAATTATACAGAGAAATGGTGCCAGGGAAATGCATCCCGTGTGAGTGGAGCTGTACCAAGTTTCCTTTTCAGCTCGGGTAATGTTAGGGATGTTTAGTCTCTTTAACACCGACGACGTATTTGGACTGAGATTATCTTTTTCCACCCGTGGTTCTGGCTTTTGCGTCTTGGACAGAGAATGGCGTCTACACCAAACTCCCTCCTCCTCATCCCCTCCCTCAGCTCCTGCTTCTGCCTTGGCCTCCGAAAGGCGCTTTGTTGTGTCATGGGTTACGTTTTGCTTGTTTTGCCTAAATAAATCTGGAGAGCTTTTCTGTTCTCTGAAATTTTTGGTATTCTAGTTGAAAATGCTTCAGTAACCCTGATGGAAACAGAAGCTCAGAAGGAACAGGACTCTGTGCTGTGTTTTTATTTCACTACTGTTGGCATGTCATTTCTCTCCTGCCAGTTGCTCACCTTAGGAATTCCTCGTTCATTTCCCTTTTCCAATTTCTCCATAATGTGATATGTATATATGTGCATGTCTATTTCTGTGTGTGTGTGTGTGTGTGTGTGTGTGAAATAGGAAGGATACAGTGACAATGAAAAGGCATCAAATTAGCTACATGCTGGGTGATGTAGAGGCCAAGGGCAGGCTACACCAAAATGTGTCACCTTGGCCCCTACAGTGACTGACCTCTGAACAGTTGAATAGCAAAGTGGTTTATTGCACATGAACTTAGAAACATTTTAATGGCAGGGACTAAAGCTATTTCACAGTTCAAAAAAAAAAAAAACCCCTCAAAAACTTGGAAATGGCAGACTAATTACTATCCACAGAGACCTAGTGATCAGTTGGAATCCAAATGCAAATTGAAATTGGGGAGTTTACTGGCTAACTTGTGAAAACACTACAACAAGTTGAATCACTGATCGTTTCACCAAGAATACAGGAGTAAAAAAGGTCTCTGATTATCCAGAATTGATGTTATAGAGTCCGTGTACCAAAGCTTACAGTTCAGTTCTTTATTCATGGTGAATTCCTCCCATCCACAGTCAGTCTACATAAATAACTGATTTGCCACAGAATTTGCCACCAAATTATCATAATAAGCGTGGCTGTATGGTCTTTCAAAACCACACTTAAAAAATGCAAAGTGTGACAGTGAAAATACTATTTTAGGCAAACAATCTGACCAGACTGGGATGCTAGAGGTGACCACTTGGGGAGAATTTTTAATAACAGGAAACAAAACATGAAAACAAGAAGTCAGTGTTTCTGAGGGCTGGATCGCTCTAAGTAGGAGCAAGTAGCCTCATCTACCACAATACCTATAAGGGTTCTGCCATATCTTACGCTAGGATCTTATCTTCTGTTTGAAAGGCAATGTCTCTGTATGATACAGTTTAGAAATACTTCCATAACAAAATGGTTGCAAAAATTAAGGATACTTGAAACGAAACCCTTTGCTTGCTAGAGTTTAGACAGGTCACTCACCTACTTCTGTCACCAGAATGACCCGCTGAGGTGCCACAGTCACAAACAAGAAGGGAGCCAGTAGCATGAACTTCCCGGAGAGACTAATGTGAGCGGAACGGAGGGTAGAGGAAGAAGAAAATGCTCAGGCAGGTCATCTGAAGTCCAGAATTGGGGAAAGAAAAGAAGTGATGGGAAGGAAGAAAAGAAGGAACGGAAGGAGGGACAGAGGGTATTGGGGAGGAAACAACTTTCCCTCTACCTTTCTAGGATTTTGTTTAGGACCATCCTGGTAACGAAAGGCAGATTAATTAGCAAACAAGAACAAAACAATTTTAATGACGTATATACCAGAGTCACATAAAGGTATGGGGGAGGTAATTTACTGGACAGTGAAAGGAAGAGAGGTTTGATAAACAAAGCCGCTTTATTACGTAGATGAGTGTCTTAGGTAAAAAGTTATCTTTGGCAGTAACTCTCTTCCTGGTACATCTTCCTTCTTAATGTAAATTTTCCTTACAAAAGGGTATTTTCCATTCTGTTCTCAGAGCTTCTCCTGTGCCTGGAGTCTCACAAAACTAATCAGCTCAAAATAATTCTTATGCCAAAGAGGCATATTTTGGGGTGGCATATTCTGCTACCCTTCAAGAGCAAAAAAGAACAAATCTCTTATATGTCCTTATACCATATTATTGATGAATTTATCAAATATTTATTGAATAGCCTACAGCAAAAACAAACACAAACATTTGTCTCTGAGATGATCCTAGCGTTCCAATTTCTTGGTTAATTTACCAGCTAAATATCTTATTTTAAGGAAAATCAAAAGTCAATAAACCCACAGAATTATAAATCCAGTACGGAAGACAGGCAATTTAGAAGATTTAGATGTTTTTCTTTCAGGGAGAAAGATTTCCTGGTTTCCTTCAAGGGTCCTTTGAACTGGACTAAGAAGCAAATTGACAAGAGACAGATTAACAGGAGAAAATCAAACTTAAAAGTGTAGGTACAGGGAATCCACACAGACATGGAAATTCCAAAGACAGTCAGGCAAAATGACTGTCATCCTGAACTAAGGAGAATTTGGTAGGGATCTGGGACCTCAAAGAAAAGGAATGCACTTCACAGGGCAATAGGAACAGAAATTTGGTAATTAGATGTCTGCCCTGCCATGCAGATGGCTCACTCAGTTCAAATTTATCTCTGTTAATAACCCTTATTCTAGGAAAGACTCCCCAATTTAGATTTTTTTTTTTCTATGTAGTTCAGGGAGGGGCAAAAGTTTCTCTGGAGACCATAGGATCTCAGTTGCCTTCAGCTCAAAATAATCTGCATGCCAAAGTGGCACATTCTGGGGGGAAGTGTTCTTAATCCCCTCCGTTTGTACGCAAATTATGGTCCCTGGATCATCAGCATTAGTCTCACCTGGGTGCTTGTTAAAAATGCACAGCCCAAGATAAGTGACACATGACTTATGTTCAGAAGGATTGTGTGCTTGGTTTAATGTAGTGTTGTCACCATCTTGAAATTCCTCATTTTTCAGCAAGGGACCCTGAATTTCCATTTTGCCCTGGATTTCACACCTTATGTAGGTGGTCCTGTGAATACTCAGAAGTACCAAATAAAATATGCATATTAAAAAGACCCTCAGGTAACACATAAGTGCCCTAAGAGTGTAGAAACATTTTCAATCATAAAGAAAAATTTTAATGAGTGTTTTTTTCTCTTGCATCATGTGTGTGATTTTTAGTTTTCATTATTTCTGCCTTTAGTTACCAGAGGGTTCATTCATATAACCTTCTCTTATAATCTCAATTGTTGATGTTTGTGTAGTGCCTATAACTGTGTCCTCTTACAAGTTCATGAGACAAAGGGTAGGTAACATTTTCAGTTTAAAATTCAAGTGATAGGACAGAGTGGGAGGAACAGTTAAAAAACAAGGACTAAGGTGGGGCACCTGGCTGGCTCAGTCGGTTAAGTATCTGACTTCGGCTCAGGTCATGATCTCCCGGTTTGTGAGTTTGAGCCCCACGTCGGGCTCTGTGCTGACAGCTCAGAGCTTGGAGCCTGCTTCGGATTCTGTGTTTCCCTCTCTCTCTCTGCCCCTCCCCAGCTCACTCTCTGTTCTCTCTGTCTCTCAAAAATAAATAAACATTAAAAAATATTTAAAAGAACCCAAAAAACCAAAGCAAGGACTAAGGAAAGTGGGAGTACAAATTAAGGAAAGAAGGCAAAATAGGAGGTGGGAAACTGATGTTGAGAGAGTAAGGTATTACCGAATGAAGAGCTGGTCTTTGTCCCAGTTTCCAGACATCGTGGTTGCAAAACCCTGGGAAGTTCCTGAGTGTTAGAAGTACCTTTGTTATTCATCGGTAACATGAATCAAACCCGAGTTTAGCTAATGTGGTGACTCATGGTGGGCCTCCAGATAAGGATGGAGGCTGATCACCAGAAAGACCAACCATGTGATTAGACCATTGGGTCTTTGAGCCAGGCAAACCCCCGAAGAGAGAAGGCAAGGAGATGGAGTTAAATCACATGGTTGCTGATTTAGCCAATCCAACTTATGTAATGAGATTCCAGTAAAAATTCTGGACACTGAATGGAGCTTCCTGGTTGGTGAACACATTGATGTGATGTTGTGGGAGTGAGCACACCCTGATTCCACAAGGAGAAGGCATAGAAGCTTTGCATTTGAGGACCCCCGTAGGCCTTGCCCTTTGGGTCTCTTCATGAGGCTGTTCGTGATTTCCTTCCTTTATAATACAAATGTAATTATCAGTGTAACACTTCCCCGAGTTCTGGAAGTCACTCTAGCAAATTCTTAAACCAGAAGGGCCCCTGAATTTGTAACCAGTTGTTTAGAAGTGTAGGTGGCCTGGGACCCCTCAAAGTGTGGCTGGCATCTGAAATGGGGGCAGTCTTGCTGGGAATGTGACCTTCAACCTGTGGGAGCTGCACTAACTCCTGGCCGTTAGAGCTAGGATTCAATCATAGTACTCCGGTGGGTGGCCAGATGGTTGGTGGCAGGATGAAGGTAAAAAGGTAACTAGGGAGAGGTTTTGACCCTATTTGATGCTCCCACTAAGGTGAAAGCCCTGGTCACATAGACACACACTGGACTGCAGTGAGTTGTTCCAAGGTAGCCCAGCCAGCTACACCTGATGTTGCTGGCCAGCACAGTCACGGGAACAGCCTCACAGAGCATCTGCCCACTTATTCTCAAAGAAAGCTCTCACCACGAATATGTACAGCAAATCCTCATGTAGCCCAGCTTCAATACATACAATCTTCATTTAAATAAATATATAAATGCCACTCTTAAAAAGAGAGAAAACTTCCGAAGCTCACAGAGACAAGGGGCTGGGGTCAGCAAGAGAATATGGCAGAGAAATAGGGAAACCATATTGCTTTCTTTGGTTGGGAAATATCAACACCATTAATGATCTTACATGAATCCATGCTCCCTCAAAAGGAGGGGTCCTTAATCTTTTGAGACCTTATAAGGTAATTTATGATAAATGGACTCTATCCCAGAAAAATTCACATACAAATAGAATTTTGCTTATGATTTCAGCAGCTTCACAGCCCCTCCAAAACCTGCCCATGGTTCACTGATTCAAGGTTAAGGGATGCTTCTTTACACAATAGCATGGACTGAGGAAAGCCTGAGGTACTTGAATTCAAAATAATGACTGAGCCACTCCTTTGCTACTTAATATGTCACTTAACTTTTCTGAGCCATATATTTCAGAGTTTTTGGAAATTCACATTTGACATGAAATGGATATCCAATAAGTGGTAGCAGTTATATTATTGAAAACCCATTTGCTAATACTATGAATGTATATTAGAGGATTTATTTTCTCTCTCTCTCTTTTATTTTTTTTGCTTATTTATACAGAGATATGCTCACTGTCAAATAGAGAACTTTGTAGAGAAGAAAATGAAAATCCTATAAAATTCCATCATCCAGAGAATTCTGTGTAAATTCTATGATCCATTTTCAACCAACTATCAGATATTTTCTGTGTCAACAATATTGACTGATATGATCATTTAAATGTTTCCATAGTATTCCATTTATACCATCCCATAATTTATTAAACCAGTAATGATAAGTATTATTTCAAATTTTAGTTATTGTAAATAATACTGTGATAAACCGTCAAATACATATGTCTTTGAAAAGCTTTTTTTCCCCTTAGAAAACATTTCTAGAAATGTAATTGCTTATCAAAAGATGTACACATTTTGTCTTTTGAAACATTGCCAAATGCACTTTTGAAAAGTGAAACCAAGTTACTTTAGTATCAGTAGAGCATAAAAATAGCAGTAGGGCCAAGGTCTAACAACATTTTATCTTGTAATTCTTTTGCCAACTGAAGGGTAAATAATAAAATAATAGCAATAATAGTAATAATAATAATGATAAATTAAAGCTCCTCTTTATGTTCCTTTGATTAGTCAGTATTTTTGGATCTTTAGCATTTATTATTTGAAATGTTACTTCTGTATCTTTTTCTCCTTCTTTTCTTTTTTGGGGGAGTTTTATTTTTTGTTGTTTGTTATTTTGGTTTCCCCCTTCCCCCCCCCCCCCCCCGCAATTCCCAGAGATCACTGAAGATATTGAAGATATAAATTTTTGTCTGGTATAAACAGTTTTGTTTTCCAAATTTCCACTTGGTTTTCAAATTTGTTTATGGAAATCTTTTTTTCACACAGAAACTAAGAAAAAAATAGTTGTAGTCAAATGAATCAAACATTTAAATTACAGTGTTTGTGTTTTTATATTATTCTTAGAAAATAATCTATTTTTTAAAGTGAGCACTGTAGGATGTTAATTTACAAAGTAAAACAAAAATTCATAATGCCCATAAATAACCTAATAAGCATTTTTTAAAGCCCAGTCTTGATATGAGACACCCTCATAATGGAGGATATTGATTGATATTAAAGACTCAAAAACTTCCAAACTTTGGCTTGCATTTTCCTAGAAAGAAGGCCAAAATCAAAGAAACAGAATAAAACCTGAAATCAAAAGAACCAGTTTAAAATATTGGTTTACCATTTAGCAATTTGGCAACCTGTGGGAAATCACCTCTCTGAGCCTCGCATCTATTCAATATGCTAAAAGCATACTCATTACCTAATCATAAGTCTTTCTTTGGGGAGTTTGGATGGCTCAGTTGGTCAAGTGTCCCACACTTTGTTTTTGTTTTTGTTTTTTTTTTAAGTTTATTTATTTATTTTGAGAGAGAGAATGCAAGCAGAGGAGGGGCAGAGAGAGAGGGAGAGAACTCCAAGTAGGTTATGTGCTACCAGCGTAGAGCCTAATGTGGGACTGGATCCCACCAACCCCGGGATCGTGACCCAAGCTGAAATCAAGAGTGGGACGCTCAGCTGACTGAGCCACCCTGATGCCCCTGGGCATCCCACTCTTGGTTTCAGCTCAGGTCATGATCTCACGGTTTGTGAGATTGAGTTTAGCATGGGGTTTAGTGCTGATAGCATGGAACTTGTTTGGGATTCTCTCTCTCTCTCTCTCTCTCTTTCTCTCTCTCTCTCTCTGTGCCTCTCCCCTAATGATACTCTCTCTGTTTTTCTCAAAATAAATTAATTAATTTAAAAAATAAGTGTTTTTTTTCTTCTGGCACATATTAATTACTTAATAAATATTTATTTAAGATAATCAATTTGTTGTTTTTGAAAATGTTATAATCTCTATAATTTCCTTCCTTCTTTTCCTTCCTTGTCTTTTATCTTTTTGTAATCATATTGCACTTTTTATAGCCTAATTTTATTTTTTTTTAATTTTTTTAATTTTTTTCTTTCTTTTAGTTTTATATAGCCTAATTTTAAACAAAGCTTTCTGAAATATTTAATTCATACAAAAATGCTTTAATATACATGCAGGCTTAAAAAACAACAAAGCAATGACTCACATAGAAAAATTAAATTAGCAGTACTTTTAAGGTCTGAATGTACTTCCTATCCATTTGCATCATTTCCCACACCTCTCCCCCTCAAATAATTACATTATAATCCTGGAATCTGTTTTATATCTCTTCAATTTTTTTTATTGTTAACCACATGTACATTTTTCTGAACTTTATATGTGGAATGATATTGAATATATTCTTCTGTATCTTTTTTTTCCTTTTAATCTTGTTTTATGTTCCTGAGATTCATCATATAAATGGAATTCATTTGTATTGATTGCTTGTATAGTACTCCATTATATAGATGTACTATAAGTCATTTATACATTTCCTTAAAAATTTCTGTCATTCTTATGGCACATACACACCAGAATATGCCTCACATTAGAATTCTTGGAGCCTAGGCAAAGCTAAATTTTTTTCCAGAATGATCAATGATAAATGTTACCCTGTGCAGTACATTATTATTATTATATCCTATTCTCTTCAGCACTTAAAATTGTCAGACTTTCTAATTTTTGATGAATGTAAAATGCCATGGTATTATGGTTTTAGTTTGCATGTGTCTCATTTATAATGTTCAGCATATTTTCTTATGTTCGTGGCAATTTTTCTTTTCTGTGAAATAATAACTTAAGCCTTCTGTCAACTTTTAATTTGCTTATCTTTTTCTTATTGATTTATCGTCATTCTTTATATATTCTCTACACTGATTCTATGTCAAACGTTGCAAACATTTGCAAATATCAGTGCCCCATTGCTGGCTTGTCTATTCATTTTCTTTATAGACTATGTTATCTTTTAAAGGTGTATGAAATAGAATCCAACTCTAATAAAATTTTGCATATGATGAGACTTGATAGAAATCAATTTTCATTTCCTTCACATGAAAAACTAATTGCTTTAAAATAATTGATTTGAAAGTCTATCTTTTTTTCACTAATTGGCAATGTCAGCTCTGGACCAAGATGAGAGTCTAATTTTCTACTTACGTGGAGGTCACTTTTTAGACTCTGATTTTGTTCCATTTGTCGATTGATCTATTACTGTATAGCTTTACCATAGTTTTAAAGTCTTAATATCTGATAGGAAAAGTTCCCTTAAATTATTTTATTAACTCAGAATTGTCTTATTCTACCAAAATATTTAGATGCACTTTTAATTAAAAAGAAAAAAAAATAGCTGTTGGGATTTTGATCTGAATCAAATTGTTTTATAGTCAATAAAGGGAGATATGATGGTTTTGTAATTCCATCTACCAAATCATTATGTTGTATACATAAAACGAATACAATGTTATATGTCCCTTATATCTCAATATAAACAAACAAATAAATAAAACTATCATGCAATGTGAAAGGTACAAGGTGATCAAGAGGCAATTATAAGTAGCAAACACTAAGAAAAGAACTTAATTGTCAACTGGAGAACATATCCTTTTTTACCTCTTGTGGCCATAGCGGTAGATAGACTATCAAATGACAAGACATGTTTCATATGAACGAAATAATGGCGCATAATATTATTCTTTAAAAAGAGCAACTATTTAGAGTATAAACTCTTAGTTGAAGTTAATAATTAAGGACTATTATATAATAGGTTTGCAATTGAGTTAAAACAATAATTATACTCTGCATAAACAATATTGAACTAAAACAATACAAATTTAAATATTCAAAAGATTGTATTGTTTCGTTATCAGTTTATTTTCTAATGTCAACAATGTTTAGAACTTTTAATTTAGCAAATGGATATGTTGATGTGTAGGAGCCAGGATTTTCAGTGGGAGAGAGAAAACTGCAGGTATAAAATTAAAGAAGTTAGGTAAATCCCTATAACCCTAAAATTGAATTGGAAATGTCGTAATTTTTTTCACGAAAAAGTATTTCATAGGTCTTTCCATTGCAAAGGTCTCAAAACAATGATTAATCCAGTAGTAATGATCATAACATGGTATCTAATATAATTTTTAACTGGAAAAAATTAAGGCTGTGCCTTTGGTTAGGTTCCTTAAGTAGAACTTGAGAGGGCAATTTCTATGAATGTGATTTATTGAAGGAAGGCTCTCAGGAAGAGAGGTGAAGAAAGCAAGATAGGGTAAGGGTCAGAAGCCAATAAGCAGAGAGAGAGAGGGGAGAGAGAATCCCAAGCAGGCTCCACGCTATCAGTGCAGAGCCTGATGTGGGGCTTGATCCCATGAACTGTGAGGTCATGATCTGAGCCAAAATCAAGAGTCAGACACTTAACTGACTGAGCCACCCAGGTGCCCGTTTTTATTATGCTATTCTTTTCCTGATTTCTTAATTTGAATGTTTGACTCATCTTAAAAATTATTTCTTCTCCTCTGAAATAATAATTTAAGGTTGTATGTTTTGAGTCTATAAATTTACAAGCATTTTGGTTATAGTGTTTCATTAAATACTATCTTACTGTCATTGTGACCACATCTTGATGCTTGAGTTATTTAGTAAGTGTTTTAAATTTTCAAGTGAATATCTCTTCCTATCTTTTTGTTATTAACTTCTATTTTCATTGTGTTATATGATTTCCTAGCTTTTGAATATCTACCAAGATTAAGATTGGTAGTTATTTAGTAAGTGTTATTTAGTAAGTGTTTTAAATTGCTAAGTGAATATCTCTTCCTATCTTTTTGTTATTAACTTCTATTTTCATTGTGTTATATGATTTCCTAGCTTTTGAATACTTGTTGAGGTTTGACTTATGGCTCACGATGCAGTCAATATTTGTAAATGTTTCATGTATGCTGAAAAAGGAAATATGTTCTCCAATTATCGGCTGATACTTTATAAATGTCCATTAGACCAGATTGACACTTTTATTGCTCAGAATTTTTTACCCTTACTGGTTTTTTATCTATCAATTACTAAGGAGAACAATAAAATCTCCCACAACAATGGATGATGCATCTATTTTCCCCTGGAGTTTCCTTAATATTTGCTTCATGTGGTAAGGAACTAAGGCCCTTATCCAATAGCCAGCAAGGAACTAAGGCTATCTGCCAACAGCCACATTAGTGATGTTGGAAGCCTATCTCCCAATCCCCGTCAGATCTTCAGGGGATTATTATAACCCTGAAAAACATCTTGACTGCAGACTCACAAAAGATAGCCAGAACTGCTCCACTAAGCCACTCTTGAGTTCTTGACTCATAAAAACTGCAAGATAATAAATGACTGTTTTTTGAAACAGTCCCAACCTTAGTGTTGGGAG
This sequence comes from Panthera uncia, assembly GCF_023721935.1. Lineage (NCBI taxonomy): Eukaryota > Metazoa > Chordata > Mammalia > Carnivora > Felidae > Panthera > Panthera uncia. The sequence goes on along the minus strand of NC_064808.1, from coordinate 87,729,215 downwards.
AAATTTGTTACACTAATAGATAACTAATATTGTGGTGTGTGTGTGTGTGTGTGTGCGCGCGCGCGCGCGCGTGTGTGTGTGTGTGGCGTATAAATATAAATATATATTTTTTTCTTTTTGATTTCAAGATTTTTTTTACCCCATCTACTAGTTTGGAAGTAATATAAACCATTGCTACTCTTTTAGTGGTTACTCAAAAAATTATATCACACATAATAATTGAAATTACCATACACATATTTACTCTATGTATCTATATATTTATATTATATTATTATATATATATATTATATATATATTTAAATGTATATATATTTACTCTCCTGTTAACTTATATTTTTTCCAGCAATCTATTCTCTTGCTGATATAATTTTTTTTATTTATTTTATTTGTGAAAAGATCTCCCCCATCCAGTTAATTAATACATCCATCACCTCACATATTTACTTATTGGGGAGTGGGATGGGGTGGGTGGGAACATCTAAGTTCCAGTTTCTTAGGAAATTTCAATATACATAACAATGTTATCATCATATTGTGCATTAGATACTCAGACCTTCTCCATCTTTTTTTTTTAAGTTTATTTATGCATTTTTGAGAGAGAGAAAGAGACAGAGAGAGGGAAGGAGGGGCAGAGAGAGAGGGAGACAGAGAGGGAGGGAGGGGCAGAGAGAGAGGGAGACAGAGAGAGGGAGACAGAGAGAGGGAGGGAGGGGCAGAGAGAGAGGGAGACAGAGAATCTTAAGCAGGCTCCATACCGCACTCAGCACAAACTGACATTTTTTTAAATGTTTATTTAAGACCTTCTCCATGTTATAATTGAAAGGTAAAGTTATCTAACATATTTAAAAATATTAATACAATCTTTTTATATCATTACTTCTTTGTTTTAACCACCTATTTACTAGTTCCTTTGCTAATTACTACCTCTTGCATTTCAGGTCTATCTGGAATCAACTTACTTCTTCCATATAAAAGCCCTCAGAAATGCCTCTGTCTGTGGTCTGTTAGTATAATGCTCAGTTTGGCTTGTCAGAAAGTACTTTTATTTCAAAGTTAAACACATTTTTATTGCTACATAATATACTCACATAAAAATGCAGAAATCAGAAGTGCCCAGATTGAAGAAATTTTTGTAAGTAAATCCACCCATGTAACCAGCACCTAGCCAAGAAATAGGACATTATAGCACCCTAGAGGCTTCCCTCATGATCCTTCCTCTAAAATAACCCCCCCAAAGTTAATCACTATCTTCCATTTCAAAACCTAGATTAGCTTTGCCTTTTATGGACTTTATACAGTGGAGCTATACAGTATATAAATTTTTTTTATGTCTGACTTCTCTTGCTCAAAGTTATGTTTGAGAGATTCATCATGTTGTTACATCTAAATGTAGCTCATTTTCATGGGTGTAGAATATTCTGTTGCTTTCATCCATTCAACCATCAGTAGACATTTGGGTTAATTTCAATAATTGTCCATTACATAGTGTGTTAGGAACTTCCTTATATATGTATCTTTTGGTATACATATGTATGTGTTTCTTTGTAGTCAAATGGGATTGCTGGTTGGTGGGTGTTCATAGACTCAGCTTTAAATAAATATTGTTAAGACTGATTCAAGGTGCTTGTACCAATTCACACTTCCATGAACAATGTCCCAGTTGTTCCACATCTTTGGGTTTGGAATTATGTACATTGTGTAATTTAGTCCTTCTGGGAAGTGTCCAGTCACATTGTGGTTTAAATTGACATTTCTTGGGCTAAAGAAGTTCAGTTTAGTTTTATATTTCTGTTGGCCATTGGATATCCTCTTTTGGAAAATGCCTATTCAAGACTGGCTCATATTTTTCTTTTTAGTAGTCTGTATTTCCATAGTAAGTAGGAGTTTTTAAATATTATAGAAGCAAATTTTTAATTGAATACTACGCATATCTTTTCCTACTCTATGGCATATTCTACACTCTTAACAGTGACTTTTGATAAATAAAATTTCTTAGATTTAATGTAGTACAATACATCAATTATATTCTTTAAGATTAGTGGTTGTATGCATTAAAGAAAATGTTGTTTACTACAATGTCATGAATATATCCTTTTATGTTTTCTTCTAAAAGCTTGATTGTTCTTTTACTTTTACAGCCATGTTCCATCTAGAATTAATTTTTATATATGGTGTGAGGTAGGGATAAAGATTTATTTTTTTTTATATGACTATCCAATTGACCTAACACATTTTATGAAAAATTTCTATTGTATTTCTATGTAAATTTTAAAGGCAACTTGTTTCTTTCTACAAGTTATTCTGCTGGAGTTTTTATTGAAATTCTATATATTCTATAGATCAATTTGGATAGAATTAATGTTTTTATAATTTTGAGTCTTTCAATTTTGAACATAGCTTATTTATCTATTTCTTTATGTCTTTTAAAATTTCTCTCAGTTATGTTTTATAGCTTCTATTATAGACTATTACACATCTTTTATTATATTTGAATTTCTGCTATTATAAAAGGTATAGTTTATTTTAAATTTTCACTTATATTTGCATACAAAAAATAGGTTTTTGGCTAATTTTATCTAAGTAACTTGCTAAATTCACTACTAATTATCCAATCACTTACCTATCTCTTTGAACAGAGTCATGCCATATCCGAATTATTACAACTTTCTTCTTTCTAATTTTTATGCTCTTCTGAGCTGTCAGCTCAGAGCCGGATGCGGGACTCAAACTCACGGACCGTGAGATCATAACCTGAGCCGAAGTCGGACGCTCAACTGACTGAGCCACCCAGGCGCCCCAATGATGATTTTTAAAAATGAGTTATAAAATGTTCACTCTGTTTTTTTTCTGTGGAAGAATTTTTGCTATACTGACAATCCTTTCTCTTTAATTTAGGACACCTTTCTGGAGAAATTATCAAGACCCAAGGAAGTTTGTTTTTAACTGATTAATTTGTATTTAAATCATACTCTTCTTTAGTATACATAGGAATATGTAGATTTCTTATTTCTTCTATTTTCAATATTGGTAAATTGCTTTTTTTTTTTTCAAGGACGTATTAATCAAGACTGACTTCAATAATGCTAAACAACTTTAAAAGTGAGTGGCTTTCCACAGGCTTTTGTTTTCTTGTTGGCTTTCACAAACCTGTAGGTGAAGTGTGGGTCTCCCAAAATCGGTTAGACAAGCTGTAGGTAAACTTCAGTTCTTTTAGGAACTCTTAGGATCTACTCCAACTATAGTTGACGTATTGTACATGACATCCCCAGTACTTATTTATCTGATAGCTGGAAGTCTGTACCTCTTGACCACCTTTCTCCAATCCTCCAACATTTACATTTGGCTTTTAGTAACCATAAATTTGATCTCTTTTTCTGTGACGTTTTTTGTTTTGTCAAATTCCACATAAAGGTGTAATCATACATTGTCTTTCCTTTCTGACCTATTTCACTTAACATAATGAAAGGTCCATCTGTGTTGTCATAAATGTCAAGATTTCTTTTTTTATGACTGAATAATATTCATATATATGTGTATATATATGTATATATATTCATGTATATATATGTGTATATATATGTATATATATATTCATATATATGAATATATTCATATATTTTTATGACTGAATAATATTCATATATATGTGTATATATGTATATATATTCATACATACGAATATATATTCATATATTTTTATGACTGAATAATATTCATATATATGTGTATATATATGTATATATATTCATATATATGTGTATATATATGAATATATATATATAAAACACAATTTCTTTACCCATTCACCTATCAATGGACACTTAATTTGCTTTCATAGCTTGGCTATTGGAAATAATAATGCAATGAGCATGATGGTTCAGATATATCTTTGACATAGTGTTTTCATTTCCTTTGAATATATTCCTATAAGTGGCATTGCTGGATCATATGGTATTTTATTTGTAATATTTTGAGGCTCCTCTATACTGTTTTCCACAACAGTCCCCTTCCCAACTGAGAGCCTGGAATATTCTCCAGGACCTTTCCTCACTGGAAGGTCCTAAAATCTCATCTTTTTCTCCCTGGCCATGTCAGATTACCAGCACTTTTACAGTGGTTTCTTGGTTGGCCTCTAAGCCTCAGACCCCAAGCAGCTTCAGAATTTGTTACAGGTCTTTAAGGAAAAAATTAGGTTCAGACCTTCACCCCTCCCTTCTTGTATAAGCACCTGGCCCCTCGAGTTTGTAATTTTTTCCTTCTGTAACCCACCGGACTGTCAAAATAGGCTCTGTTTTCTCCGGCTGATGGCGGGTGCCCTTCTGCCTAAGCTCTGGGCTTGGCACATCAGACTGTTGTCCTGTACCTCACACTGGCAACTACAATGAGGTAAAAATCTGCTGCAGAAGTGGATTCAATTCTTCCAGAGGTTTCTTCTTTTCTAAAATTTCCCCCTCAAAACCTGATTTACCTTACTGGTTCTACAATTTCCTCAAATAGATGTTTCTATGTATTTTTTTCTGCTTTTCCAATTTTTCTTGGCAAGAACATTGCTCTGCCACAGGCTGTTTCATCAAACTTGAACTTGGATGTCCCTCGCTGGTGTCATAAATTTTGGTTTTATTTACTTTTCACTTATAGAATTATATTTGAGGGGTGCCTGGGTGGCCCAGTCAGTTAAGCTTCTGGCATTGGCTCAGGTTGTGATCTCATGGTTCATGGTCCTAGTCCCAAGTCGAGTTCTGTGCTAACAGCTCAGAGCCTGGAGCCGGCTTCAGATTCTGTGTCTCCCTCTCTCTGTCCCTCCCCTGCTCATGCTCTATCTCTCTCTCTGTCTCAAAAATAAACAAAATGCTAAAAAAAATTTTTAGAATTACATTTGATGTTTTTTAAAAAATCGACTTGGTTGCCTTCAAAACTTTGTTCTCTTAAAACATACTCAACGTACTTAATATCTATTGTCTTTTCTTAGTTGCATTTTCTGAATTCTTTACAGGCCTGATTCTGCTGTTGGTCATTTCCATGTTTCATCGTCATGGCGCATTGTTTTCTCATGAGTTTTGGCATTTTTACTATGAGCTCACACCCTCTAAAGTTCATCTGTGGGAACTTTTTGATGCCTGATCTGAAGCTGTGCTCTTTCAGAGAGGATTTTAATTTTCTTCTGACAGGGACCCTAGGATCCTACAAACCAGTACCTCGTGTTGCCCTTGAAACAGAGAGGTTCAAAGACTTCAAGATGAAGCATTTGCCCTCAGGTTGAAAGCTATCGCCAATCCTCATTGACCTCTCTGAATTCACCCTTTTGCTCCAGTTTTGGACTTCCAGGATTTTCTTTGTTTTATTGCCAACTCAATGATGTACTGAAAGTATTTTAACCTTTTATTGTAGAGTCAAAAGCAAATACAGAACACCACACACACCCTAATCCCAACGCTCAGGTCTAGAAATAGGGCTTTACCACCATCTTCTGTTCAGTGTCAACCACATATCTTTCTTTCTCCTCCAAAAATAACCACAAACCTGGCCTTCATGGTGATCGCTTTCTTGAGTTTCCATATAGTTCAATCCCAGAGGTGCATTCATGGATTAAAGCTTAATCATGTCCATTTTTCATTTGGTGTATCTTTGAAGTCCTTTATAATTTACCGGGGCCCCATCTCTAACCCTAACCCTTACAATTCATCTATTGAAAACCCAAATGCCCAGAATGGGTTTTGCTGATTAAGTATTCATAGTGATGTTCAAGAGATTCCTCTATTCTCTGTATTGCCTGCAAATCGTGAGCTAGACCCAGAGGCTGCACCAGGGTCAGGTTCCATGCGTTTTGCATGTCTTTCCATGGTGGTGTGCACTTTCATCAAGAGACATATCACATCTGGTTGTCTCTGTTTATGTGGTATTAGCATCTGTTTACGCTCAGTGCATTGATCTATTCATTAATGAGGGGTTGTCAATGATGATATTTTTATCATTTCTTTTGCATTTATTAATTTGAATCTTTTTATAAAGAGATACTTCTCATCAACCAGCTGGTTATCCAGTGATACAGTTGACATGGGAAAAGCAGAATAATGCTTGATTTGTTTATATACAAGTTTTTACTCTAGTGAATTGATTTCATATTCATCTGCAGGTGATTAGTGTGTGAATGCACATACATATTTTTATATATTATTTAGTATTTACTATATTTTATATATAGAAATATGTATAGACATAGTGGGTATATAATTAAGCACTCGTATTTAAATATATCTGACAAATTAAAAAAATTTTTAAATGTTTATTTATCTTTGAGAGAGAGAGAGAGCTAGAGCATGAACAGGGGAAGGGCAGAGAGGGGGAGACCACAGAATCCAAAGCAGGCTCCAGGCTCTGAGCTGTCAGCACAGAGCCCGATGTGGGGCTCGAACACACAAACCGCGAGATCGTGACCTGAGCCGAAGTTGGATGCTCAACCAACTGAGCCACCAGGCTCCCCCTTTTTTTTTTAGTTTTAATTCAAGTTTACTTAACACACAGTGCTATATTAGTTTCAGGTGTTCAATGTAGTGATTGAACAATTTGATACATTATTCACTGTTCATCTTGATGAGTGTACTCTTAATCCCCTTCACCTATTTCACCCATTCCCCCCCCCC
>NC_064808.1:87598696-87722171 GCF_023721935.1 Panthera uncia | reverse complement strand
AAAACAGTATGGCGGTTTTCCTCAAATATATATAATCTACCCCACATTTTTAAAAAAATCTATTCTTCTATCCATGGACACTTGGGCTACTTCCATAGTTTGGCTATTGTAAATAATACTGAATAGACATAGGGGTGTATATATCTTTCTGAATTAGTGTTTTTCATATTCTTTATGTAATTACCCAATAGGGGAATTTTAATTTTGAGGAAAACCGCCATACTGTTTTCCAGAGTAGCTGCATCAGTTTGATTTCCACCAACAGTGCAAGAGTGTTCCTTTTTCTCCACATCATTGTCAACACTTACTGTTCTTGTGTTTTTTATTTAGCCATCTGACAGGTGTCAGGTGATATCTCATTGTGGTTTTGATTCCCTGATAATGAATGATGTTGAGTGTCTTCTCACATGTCTGTTTTCCATCTGTATGTCTTCTTTGGGAAAATGTCTGTTCACGTCTTCTGTCCATTTTTTGATTGGATTTTTTGGTTTTAGGGTACTGAGTTGTATAAATTCTTTATATATTTTGGATATTAACCCTTTATCAGATAATGTCATTTGCAAATATCTTTTCCCATTTCGTAGATTGTCTTTTGTTCATTGTTTCCTTTGCTGTGCAGAACCTTTTTGTTATGATGTAGTCCAATAACTTATTTTTGCTTTTGTTTCCCTTGCTTCAGGAGACATATGTAGAAAAATGCTGCTACAGCCAATGTCAAGGAAATGTAAGAAAGTGCTCCTGTTTCATTGTTTTGCATGTGGCTGCCCAGTTTTCCCAGCACCATTTGTTGAAGAGATTTTTTTTTTTCCCATTGCACATCCTTGCCTCCTTTGTCAAAGATTAATTGACCATATAATCATGGGTTTATTTCTGCCCTCTCTATTCGGTTGTATTGATCTATGTATCTGTTTTTGTGCTAGTATCATGCTGTTTTGATTACTACAGATTTGTAGTATATTTTGAAATCGGGGATTGTGATACTCCAGTATCGTTCTTTTTTGAGATTGCTTTGGCTATTTTAGGATTATTTGCTCTGGTTCTGTGAAAAATGCTATTGATATGTTCATAGGGATTGCATTAAATCTGAAGATTGCTTTGAGCAGCATGGACATTTTAATATCTGTTCTTCCAATTCATGAACATAGAATATCTTTCCATTTCTTTGTGTCATCTTCAATTTCTTTCATCAATGTTTTATAGTTTCCAGAGTATAGGTCTTTCACATTCTCAGTTAAATTTATTCCTAAGTATTTTATTATTTTTGGTGCAATTGTAAATGGGATTGCTTTCTTAATTTCTCTTTCTGTTGCTTCATTACTAATATATAAAAATGCAATGGATTTCTTCATATTGATTTTATATCCTGCAACCTCACTGAATTCACTTAGGAGTTCTAGTTGTTTTTTGGTGGAGTCTTCAGGGTTTTCTCTATATAGTATCATGTCATACGCAAATAATTAGAGTTTTACTTCTTCCTTACCAATTTAGTTGCCTTATTTTTCTTTTTGTTGTTTGATTGCTGTGGCTAGAACTTCCACTGCTATGTTGAATATAAGTGGTGACAGTGGACCTTAGGGAAAAGCTCTCAGTATTTTAGCATTGAGTATAGTTCCCTGTGGGTTTTTCATAAATGGCCTTTATTAGGTTGAGATATGTTCCCTATAATCCTACTTTGTTGAGGGTTTTTATCATGAATGGATGTTGTACTTTGTCAAATGCTTTTTCTGCATCTATTGAGAGGATCATGTGGTTCTTATTAATGCGATGTATCATGTTGATTGCTTTGTGAATATTGAACCACCCTTCAATCCAAGAATAAATTCCACTTTATTGTGATGAGTTTTTTAATGTATTGTTCAGTTCAGTTTGTTAGTATTTTGTTGAGAAATTGTGCATCTATGTTTATCAAATATATTGGCCTGTAGTTCTCTTTTTTTAGTGGTGTCTTTATCTGGTTTTGGTATCAAGGTAATGCTGGCCTCATAGAATAAATTTGGAAGTTTTCCTTCCTCTTCTATACTTTTAGAACAGTTTGAGAAGAATAGGTATTAACTCTTCTTTACATTTTTAGTAAGGGGCGCCTGCGTGGCTCAGTCAGTTAAGCTTCTGACTTCAGCTCAGGTCATGATCTCACAATTCATGGGTTCAAGCCCCACGTCGGGTTCTGTGCTGACAGCTCAGATCCTGGAGCCTGCTTCAGATTCTGTTTTCTCTCTTTCTCTGCCCCTACCCTAGTCATGCTCTGTCTCTCTCAAAAATAAAATAAACATTAAAAAAATATTTTTTTTTGGTAGAATTCTCCTATAAAGCCATCTGGTCCTGGACTTTTGTTTGTTGGTAATATTTTGATTACTTATTCAGTTCGTTGCTGATAATTAGAGTCTGTTCAAATTTTGTATTTCTTCTTGATTCAACTTTAGAAGACTGTATGTTTCTCAGAATTTATTCATTTCCTCTAGGTTGTCCTATCTGATGGCATATAACTTTTCACAATAATCTGTCATAATCCTTTGTGTTTCCGTTGTCATTTGTCATTTCTCCTGTTTCATTTATGATTTTGTTCTGATTTTGCTTATTTGAGTTTTCCCCTCTCTCTCCTCTCTCTTTCTCGATGAGTCTGGCTAAAGGTTTATCAATTTTGTTGATATTTTCAAAGAGCTAGCTCCTGGTTTTATTGATCTGCTCTACTGTTTTTTAATGTTTCTGTTTCATTTATCTCTGCTCTAATCTTTATTATTTCCTTCCTTATACTGGTTTGGGGTTTTGTTTGTTCTTCTTTTTCTAGTTCCTTTAGGGATAAGGTTAGGTGGTCTATTGGAGATTTTTCTTGCTTCTTGACGTAGGCCTGTATTGTTATAAACTTCCCCCTTAGACCAGCGTTTGCTGCATCCCAAAGATTTTGGACTATTGTGTTTTTGTTTTCATTTGTTTCCATGTATTTTTTGATTTCTTCTTTGATTTCTCAGTTGACCCCTTCATTGTTTAGCAGTATGTTATTTATGGCCCATGTATTTGTGTTCTTTCCTGATACTTTCTTGGGATTGACTTCTAATTTCATAGCATTGTGGTCAGAACAGATGCGTGGTATGATTCTGATCTTCATGAATTTGCTGAGACTTGCTTTGCGGTCTAATATGTGATCTATTCGGGAGAATATTCCAGGCATACTTGAAAAGAATGGATATTCTGCTGTTTCAAGATGTAATGTTCCGTTAGATCCAGGTAGTCCAGTGTGTCATTCAAAGCCACTGTTTCCTTATTGATTTTCTGTTTGGATGATCTGTCCACTGATATAATGTATTTTATATACATTATATGTATATATACACATATACATATATATATGTATATATACACATACATATATATGTATATATACATATACATTATATGATATAAGTGGGGGTATTAGAGTTCCCTACTATTATTATATTACTACCAATTACTTCCCTTCTGTTTGTTATTAGCTGCTTTATATATTTGAGTGCAGCCATGTTGGGTGCATAAATATTTACAATTGTTGTATCTTCTTTTAAAAAAATTTTAAATGTTTATTTATTTATATTTGAGAGAGAGAGAGAATGCACAAGCAGGAGAGGGGCAGAGAGAGAGATGGAGACGGAATCAGAAGCAGGCTCTAGGCTCCGAGCTGTCAGCACAGAGCCCGACGTGGGGCTCGAACCTATCGACTGTGAGATCATGACCTGAGCCGAAGTCGGTCGCTCAACCAACTGAGCTACCCAGGCTCCTCATATAATTGTTGTATCTTCTTATTGGATTGGAATCTTCCCTTATGATTATGTGGTGTCCCTCTTTGTCTCTTGTTACAGTCTGTTTTAAAGTCTATTTTGTCCAATATAAATATTGCTACCTCTGCTCTTTCTTTACTTGCATTTGCATGATAAATGTTCTTCCATCCCCTGACTTTCAATCCGTATGTGTCTTTGGGTCTGAAGTGAGTCTCTCGTAGGCCACATATAGATGGGGCTCACTTTTTTATCCATTCCATCATCCTATTTGACAGTTTCATCAAGTTCCCTCCAAAGCTCTTCTGACAAGACCCTACATATTCCAGGCTTCTCTTGTCCTTCTCCTGCCCCAGACTTAGACTCAGCTACTTTTTCAAGTTCTGCCTTCTTTTAGTGGGAAATCATAGTGTAAAACTACAATCAAAGCAATAAAAATGCTCATTTTATTTGGTTGTTCATTTTTTATAGGCCTTCAAGAGATATTTAATATATATAATTCATCCAAAGATTTTTTTTTTATGCAGGAGAGTTGTTCAGGTTGTTTAGCCTGATTTATCACAAGAAAATGAAGTGTATTGCCCACTGTTGAATGTAGAGCATCATACTATATTCCTACACCAAGGATGGCATTCTAAAATTTAATATGCATGGTTAAATCAATTTTTGAAGTCAATCTTCTATTTGTGGACATTGGGGTTTTTTCAAAATAGATTTGTATGAGCAGCAGTTTCTATAACTAAATCTTTGTGATAATCCTAATGATTTCCTTAGTTTGTTTCTTTTAGTGGAATTGCAGGTTCAAATTTTTTGAATATTTTCATGGCTTCGAAATAGATTTCAAGTCACTTTCGGTTTCCTTATTTATTTTTTTCTATTTTGCTTAAGGTCTTAGAAGAGAGAAGACATTGACAATGGGACCTAAGTATTCTAATATTTTTCACTGCAAATTACTGTATTGGCAGACCCCTGGTTTATATCTGATAGGAATCGCGTCAGATTATTTAGATACCCTAGAAATTAATCAACGCTGAGCAAAGCCATAAAACTCAGTTCCTGAATCTTTCACAGGAAGAAGCATGCTTTGGATCTGGCTGGATCCAGTTACGTGAGGCACAGCCTGAACAGCCAGACATTATCCAAGACATGGACTTACCTTAGTTGGAGAACAAATGAGATAAAAACACTAAAACAGCCCCTTTAGTGTACAGGCTGCAGACAGCTATGGCGACCAAAGCGACCCTCGGGCTCCTCATCTGCTAGCCCCTCCCACCCAAGAAGCAGCCTAGACTCTGGACATCACTCCTCCCCATTTGTAACCTTTTCTCAGTAACCAGTAAACTGCGTGGGGGAGCCCTGACTTCATGCACGTAGTTGCGCCAGACCAGAGACCTCATCCTTCTGAAATGAGCCCAGGCAGCAGTGTGTGCCTTGGCCTGTGTGCCAGCAGCAACTGGGACGACAATCGTTGTCCTTGGCATGGATCCTTGGCCTTGGATGTTAAGAAAGGCCCGGTTTTCTTGGGAAGATGGGGGCACGGGCTCTATACGTGATGGCCGTTTCACAAGGCCGACATCATGAAGGAAGGGGGCCTGGCATTAACACAGCTGGCAACCCACAGTGTTAAATTGTCCATAAAAGCGGTTGTTAAAGCCAGGAGGAAAAAAAAAAAAAAAAAAAAAAAGCAGCCCTTCTGCAGACACTCTCTGGGCTGCTTATTCAGGAATTTCACAAAAGCTTAAGGCCAATAATGAGGCCTGCGCTACTCCTCCGCGCCCGTCTCAGCGTGACCGGCAGACCACGTGGTCCCTGTACATTGAGGCCTAATTGATGAGGTTCTGATGGTTTAAATGGAGCTCTGATTGCGGAGTTTGAAGGAACTTCTGCCAGTTAGGGCTCCGGAGGTGAGGGGAAATTTTTACGCTCCATTCCCAGAGCTCGGCTAATGACTGTTAGGAAATGAAAACTAACTTGGGGAGAAATGGAGGGGACCGGGGAGGGGAACGAAGGCCTCCAGGCCAAATTCTGTAATCTGATCGTCCCTTTGCAGCAGGAGACCCGAGAACAAAATGCCCCTGGAATACCTTTTGCTCATTCAGCGCCTGAACACTAGGCAGCTCGTTTCAATTCAGATTGTGGATGGTGCGTCTGGTTCAGGAAGGTTACATTAATCGGAAGAGCAAATGCCTTAGAAATGAGGTGCGGTGGTCGCATCTCGATCAGTTGTCAAATGCTTCCCCTCGCGGCGTGGCAGCAGACAGAGTGGCCCAGATCCTGGCTCAGCCACCTAATAGCTCTGGGCAAGTTTCTTCCTTCTCCAAGCCTTGTAATCCTCATGGGCAAAAGTTAGGGTGGACTGGTGCCTTGCGGCATTATTAGGAAGATGACAGGAAATAATGAACACGGTGAGTAGCATGGCCCACGGCTGGCGGCTCAGATCCCTCACCTTCTCCCTTTTCGCCCCGGCTTCCTTTGTGCTGTGGCGGATGGCAGGTGACTGGCTGGTCGTCCCTGTTAACAGCGCCAACCACGCAAACAACTGACTTTTATGCTTGAGGGATACCAGGCACTGTGCTGATAGGACAAGGAAAAAGTGTTAAGAGGATCCAGATCTAAGGTTAAAAAGTCTGCGGTATATACACTGTCAAGATAGCTTGAAGGAGATTCAGAGAGAAGGTTCTAGAAAGATTCCAAAAGCCAATGATGTATGCAGGCCCGAGTATTTATGGGATGTTGGGGAGCCTGGGAAGAGGAAGGTGCTGAGTGAGGCCCTTTCTGACAAAGGCCAGCTCTCCGAATCCCTCCCCTGGTGAGATAGGATTGTCCTTCCCTGTGCCTTTTTTTGTTTTTCATTTTTTGAGAAAACTTTCATTGACTTGGGCGTGGGAAGTGGGTTTCTGGAATCTTTCCTCTAGGCCAAACCTCTGGTAGCCCACTGTGCGCTGTGGCTGACGTGAGGTCCATGGCTCGTCTGCACGGCATACTCATATTCACGCCTACCTCCTTACAAATAAAAAGGTAAAAAGCAGCCAACAGTCACTTTCTCACATTATCATTTATCAACCAGTACTCAGTCCGGTGCCATCTGGATTCTGCCCCTGTCACTGCTAGGGAACTTTGCTTGCCAAGGTCCTGATGACCAATGGCCTGTTGATTATGGAATATAATGACTCTTTTCCCATCTTTATATGCCCTGGCTGCAGAATTAGAGCCCACTAACTCACAGGGAATTCTGTCCCTTGTTTTCTTTGCTAGTGTTCCTCCCAGCATGCTGATCTTTGAATGCACTTGGTCAAATACCCCCACAGTTCCAATCTTTTGAGGTCATGAGGACCTGCAATCCAGTGACTGGGCTGGGGGTACGTTCATCTATATTTGTATATATGAACATATATATTGAACATATATTGATCATATGTATTTGTATATATGTTCATCTGTATTTGTACCTCTTCCACTTGCCCTATAATTTCCTCACCTTTGCTTTGAGATATATATATATATATATATATATATATATATATACTTCTGATATGTACCTTTTTAAAATTATTTTTAATGTTTATTAATTTTAAGAGAGAGAGAGACATAGTGTCAGTAGGGGAGGGGCAGAGAGAGAGAGGGAGACACAGAATCCAAAGCCATCTCCAGGCTCTGAGCCATTAGCACAGAGCCTGATACGGGGCTCAAACTCATGAACCGCAAGATTGTGACCTGAGCCAAAGTCAGACGCTTAACCAAATGAGCCACCCAGGCTCCCATATAAATTTCTATCATTGTATTATATTATTAAATATTATATATTTTTCATATGGTAATTTCCAGGGCCTTCTTTTTAAGCTCCCAGGCTTTCTTTACTTTGCGTCCTGTTCCTATTTCATGGTTGCACTTTTTTCTTATTTGAAAGCAGAGAGAAAGATATTTTTCTCTCTGAACAGTCTCTGTTTTTGCTCGATTGTGTTCATTTAGATGTTTTGTTTTCTGTTTTTCATATTATAATCTATCTTCAGATGCTTGGTAATCCTTGATTTCAGCTCTTGCTTCAGGATCTTCCTTACCAAGCTTATGGGAAACCCTGAGTGAGTGACTGTGGTTTATGTAGACTTTGAGTGATCTGGCTGGGCCAGTGAGTGGAGAAACATCTTGAGGTCTCTTCTCTTGGCATGGGTCAGATTCTGCAGAGAAGCTTCTACTAGTCTCTTGTTTAGTGGGTGAAGAGCTGATTGCCCTCATTCTTGGAGGTAAATAGAAAAATAGGGAGCACCTGGGTGGTTCAGTTGGTTAAGCATCTGACTTTGACTCAGGTCACGATCTCACAGTTTGTGAGTTTGAGCCCCCTCACGTTGGGCTCACTGCTGTTAGCACAAAGCCCACTTTGGATCCTCTGTTCCCCTCTCTTTCTGCCCTACCCCTGACTTTCGCGTGCTCTATCTCTCTCTCAAAAATTAAAATTAAAAAAAAGAAAGAAACAGAAAAAGAAAAATAGGACAGGAGTTGTCAGCATCCAGTATCCAAGCAATGCACTGACGTACCCTGTTTTTAGAATACTGACTCCTGTCCTTCCTGCGCCCTGTGCCCACCAGTACAGAGCGCTGCTGCCGCCTCTCTCAAAACACCAATCTCCAGTCTTGCACCAGGTTGAGGGAAAGATTGGCAAGACACCAACCCGGGTTAGTGAGAGGATCTGACTGCTTCTTAAATCAATTTTCAACCAGTCCTCATTAATTTAGGTCTTTCCCTTCAAACTGGCTTCCAGGGTGCTTTGTTTCCTCAATTCCTGAGTCTTTCAGAGATTCTGGTATAAATTGGGTTTGCTCTTAACTCTCCTCCTTCCTTGTTTGGGATTCAGTTTTCTCAAGCCTCCAGAATAGGTTACTCATTGTCTATTTGATTTACAGCCTTCAAAATTGTATTGTTTTCTCTTCTCCTGTCTTCCCTATCTTTCGAGGGCTTTGCTTTTAAAATACCTTTAGAGTTTTGCTAGTGAGATTTCAGGAGAGAATAGAAGTAGCTGCAGGTGACCAATGTCTCCCCTTACCCCATCCTCTTTCATTTTTTTTACGCAGCTGAGCTAGTAACACACTCTTACAGAGCAGTAACATTTCTAAGACTCTTGATTTCTGAAGATATCTTTATTTACTTGGCACACTTGAATGATAATATGGCTGGGAATAGCGTGTTTCTGTTGTTCAAAAATTATTTTTCGTCATTACTTCAGAGGTAATCTTTATTATCTTCTTGAAGGAAGTGCTGCTAGTAATAAATCTTGCTCTGTCTTATTCCCATCCCTTTGGAGGTCATCGTCTCCAAATCTCCATAGGCCATTGTGGTTTTTTCTATTCTTTCACATCCTGAAATGTCGCTTCTCAATTTGCCGTAAAAGGTATGAAAAAACCTAAATGTATCCCTCGTGTCTCTAACTTCTGCGTTGGGGGTATATTTCTTCCACTCGATGTTCCGCTTCACTAGCTGGCTCCACAGCTGTGTCCACTCTGTTCATTTATTGAGCATGTTGACTGTGCTTCTTTGTGTAGGTGCCCTAACTGCTGCTGGGTACCTCATGTCATGAATCCTGTCTTATCCTGCTACTATATTAAAAATATCTCCGTCTACTGATTTTGGCAGAAATGCCTCTATCTGGTGGTGGTCTTCCTCAGATACTGATGTCTCATCATGAACTTATCACCTTCTCTTAAAATGTTGGTCTTGACGACGGTCTTCTGTGACTCAGTACTGCTGAGTACTGCTCAGTACTACTGAGTGGATGTTCTAGAAACTGGTTTGTGGTGAGTTGATGCCCCTCTTCTCTTTGTGTCACCAGACACAGGGCACTGCTCCTCCTCTCCAGCCCCAGGCTTCAGGTAGAGGAGGGGCCAGACTGCATGGTTGTTCTTTCTGTTCTCCAACCAAACGTCAGGTGCTGGTTATATCTGCCATCTTAGAACAACTCTCCAGAATGAAGCTTTGTATCCTCATCCAGCCTGACCCATCTGCGTTCCACGTGTGTGAGATTCTTCATAATATCTGGCCCACTGATGGGCCCCCTTCTCATTTTCCATTATTATTATAGATTGTTTAAAGATTTAAAATTAAAGCTTTTCTGTAATTTCTATGAATGTGGTAAAAATGTAGCCTGGAGCTTACTCATGCCAGCATTTTTTACCCAATCCAAGATTTTTATTCAAAAATAGATGCCATATTCACACCTCTCCCTGCTTTGGTTTGGCCCCTACTTCATTACATCCCCCAAACTTCCCTTGCTAATGTTATCTGTATTTTCCATATTGAAGAAGTCAATAACATTTTTAGTTCTCAACTCCTTAGATTCCTCAAAAGACTTTAACTTAATCAACAGTAGCCTGCCTCCTTTTTCTGAGCTCTTGTGAAATCTTAGTGTCTTTATTTTGCCCTGTCTCTCTGGTTGCTCCTTCTCAGCCAGTGTGAGCTGCCCCTACCAGATCTGTGAACACTGGAATTTTGCCCTCTTCAGTTTTGAGACTTCTTTCTTTTCTTAATGACTTCATCTACTTAAATAGCTTTTAATTCCATCTAGAATATTAAATGATGTCTCCAAAGGGAATACATGCATATTATTTATCTATCATCTATCTATCTACCTATCTAATTTATCTCATATATATATATATATATATATATATATATAATCTCAGATCTTTCTTTTGTGGTTCAATTCAAGAATTCAATTGTCTGTGTAATGTAGTTCCTCATTGTCTTACAGGTATCTCACAGTAAGATCATTAAGTCAATAATCCACATCAGAAAATTGTCCCTCTTTTTGGTACTCCACTGGCCCTTAATATATACTGTCAATCATATATATGGGTATATATGTACACACATATATATGAATTACTTCTCTGCCTCCCCCGATTTCTTTATACCAGTATCCTGGTACAGACCTGCAACTTTATCACAAGCTGGTTTTCCTGGGGACACAGACCCTGGGTGGATCTTAGCAATTAGTGGGCAGGCCATTTACCAGGGGGTGCTTTGGGTATCAACACTTTGGAGTGGAAGGAAACAGAACTGAGTAGGAGGAGAAGCTGGACCACAGTGCAGTCCCAATAAAGCCTTCATCTGAGCACAGAGGGAGCTCTATAGCTGCATAGTCCTTTGGAGTTGTCTTGACATAAGAGGAGAAAGCTGGGCGTTTGTACCCCATGCTGAACAGTTGTTAGACACGAGTTGCTTCTGGAAGGTGTGACCTTGGGCACAGCAATTATCAAGGCAATCCTCAAAGAAGACTGACAACTGAGGTCCACCTTCTGGCAGCACTCCCAGCTGCTGGGGGTATAAGCTCTTTGTCCCTGAAGAGGAATCTGGGTAGTACATTATAGTGTCCACCACACTTATTTTGGGGGTCCCTGAAACCACATCCTATCTGATTTCTCTGAGCTTCCAGTCTCCCCACCTCCAACCCACCCTAATCTATTTTCACTCAGCTATTAGAATGAACGTTTTTTAAAACAGATATGTTGTTAGATCATTTCCATGGCTTCCCATTGCCTTCCAATTACAGCTGAAGCCCTATTAACAGTATGCTATAAAGCTCCTTCATATTTTGTCACTTATGTATTTCACAAGGCTCAGCTTTCACCACATCCACATTCCTGCCACGTCCAAATACTCGTTTTCTTGAACGTTGCATTGTTTTTCCCGTCCCTGTGCAGCTGAACATTCTGTTGTCTCTGGTACTAATGATACCTCCTTTCTGAATCACCTGCTGTTCTTCCATCCCTCCTTTAAAATTCAGCTTGGACCTCATCCCCCCCCTGGTAAATCTTACCTAACTTCCACTGCTGACCGAATGTTCGCCCTATGTGTTCTTATAGCCTTCTTTGGTTACCTCTTTCGTAGCACCAATGATAGCAGGTTTTTCCCCTATTCGTCTGATTCCTTCATTACACTGAAATTTCTTCAGGGCCAGGAGCTAGGTCTTTCTCAACATCGTACCCGCAAGGCTAGTGTAGTAACCGCACAAGATTGTGGCTACCAATTATAATGCGGGTGTATGGAGGAGGTTCTCCCACCCATTCAACAGCTCTCTGGACACCAGCTGGGTGTCCTACTCTGACACTACTTACCCAGCAATTGCCTCAGAATATAGGCTGAGGGGTCAGTCCACAAGACTGCCTACCACCCCTGGTACACTTCCGAGGCTACTCCCAAGCCCAGGTTGTTAACCTGTGTTTCTGACTGACTGGTGATAAATCAGAGGTTTCCACAACCCCCACCTTGGGTTCAATTAATTTGGCTCAAAGAACTCAGGAAACCCATTTACTCACTAGATTACAGACATATCACAAAGGATATTGAAAGATGTGAATCAATAGCCAGATGAAGAAATACATAGAGTGAGGTCCTAAACAAAGGAGTTTCTGCCCTTGTGGAGTTTGGGGCCCAGCATGGTGGCATATGTGGAAGCATTCTGATTCCTCAGGCTGGAAGCTCTCCAAAATCCACCCCCTCCTTTTTTTGTTTTTTGGGGTTTTTTTTTGTTTTTTTTGGTTAAATATTTTATGGAGGTCTCATGACATAGGCATGGTTGATTAAATCATTGGCTGTTGGTAATTGATTCAACCTGCAGCTCCTCTAGCCTCCTTGGAGGTGTGCCTTGGAGGGGGGAGCTGAAAATTCCAACCCTCTATTCATGATTGGTTCCCCTGGCAACCAACCCCTATTCTTAGGTGCTTTCAAAAGTCATCTCATTAGCATAAACCCAGTTGTGGGAAGGGGCTTGTTATGAATAACAAGACATCCATTTCACTTTTTTGGCTCTGAAGCTTTTCAGAAACTGGATAAGAGACAAAATATTGTAACAAAAGTTGTTCCCATCGGCTTTTACTGCTCAGCAAACTCTAAGGGTTTGGGGACCGGTGAGCCAGAAACCATGGACAAAAGCTAAGTCAATATGGAAAATGTACTTTGGTCATCTGAATGACCAAATATACATTTCCCATAAATCACAATGTCAAAAACTGATTCAAAGCGTATATCCCGGAAGTATTTGTGGAGTTAATCAGTACGTAAAGAAAGATGTCATAAAAATAGTGAGCCCAGGGTTGGGTTAGCAGGGCATTGTGTACTGTGATGTTTCTTCTGAGATAGTTCAGTTGTGCTTGACTGAATTATACCAAGCAGACTGGACAGACTTTCGTAAAGCCAGACCAAGGCAGAGAATTCAGGGTCCCCCACGTGCAACACGTCATGGAGAAGAAAGACTGGAATTTGAGTCAGAACTTCTGGTATCAATGTCTCCTTTTTCATTTATTAGCAATGTGACTTGGCAAGTAAGTTAACTTCCCTGTGCCCTTATAACCTAATCTGTAGCAATACAGGATTAGATTACATCACCCCTAAAGGCTCTATAAAATTAGATTATTGAATTGCTTGTCAAGCAAATATCTGATTGTCCTCTGGAAAGTTCCACTCTAAAGTCAAGTCTAAATTGGAGATTCCTGCCTAATCTTGCCCTACAAAGTCATTGCTCCTATTTTACGTGACAACTCCAGAGCACTTTTCTTTGCACCTGACCAGCTTGCCTGGGGGTGAGGTCATACACATATCTAAATTCCAAATAAGCCTTTTACTAGTGAAAAAAAAGACCTGGGACCTGTCCTGTGATGTCAGCAACACCTCAGGCCCCAGGAAATGTAGGTAAAAAGTCTGTAGGCCTCACTGTCACTGAAGGAGAACAGAATATGTGACCCCCAAATCTGCCACTTCCGTGTGTGGCTTATTTTGAACTGAAGGCCATCAAGACCCAGCAAACTCAAGAAAAACTTTACCTTGCCCTGAACTAATTAAAAGCATTTAGATAGGGGGTCTGGTTCAGAGAGAGAGCTAAGTTTTATCTGAATGACCTATCTGTATGGCAGGGCAAACATCTAATTACCAAGTATCTGTTCTTCTTATTGTCCTACGAACTACCCTCTTCCCTTTTGAAGCCCCGGACTCCATCCCTCCTAGCTCAGGATGGCAAAATTTGGTGTCTTTCCTGATGCCAATTGCCTGACTTTTCCTTGGGTATCATATTTTTTGTGGCTTCCATACATACATAATTAAATTTGTTTTTCTCTTGTTAATCTGTCCTATATCAATTTACTAGCTAAAGAACAATAAAAGGGTAAAGAAAAACTTGGCCTGCAAAACATCATAAGAATATTCTGGATGACTCTGGGTGTTATTGGACACTAAAGACTCTGTCTTCTCCAAGGGAATCTTATAACTGTTAGCTTTCCATGGCATCTATGTGGAAACGGGCATGCACTGGGGGACTCAGCAGAATTTTATTCCCTTCCAAAATTAAAGGAAGAAAGGAAATTCATAAATCGGTACTATAGAAATGTTGACTGTTATTTATCTCATTTAAAAAATACGTTGGATTTTGAAATAAATACAACATATATTCCCAACGTAATGTGCAAATTGTTTCACGCTATATGGGAAGCGTATAATACATGGATCACCTTTCCCATAAATGGTAATTTCCACTTTATTTTACAGATGGAAAAACAGAGGCACCAAAAAGTTATGTGTCTTGCCTAGTATCTCAATGTTTGTTATGATGGTGATGAGAACATTTCAATTTATTGAAATTAACTGTGCTCACGGGTATGCAGCCTTTCCTTAGAATTTTTCTCTTTCTCGGGAAAAACAATCTTTAAATAGCTTTGGTCCAGCAGATTGCAAAACATGTTTTTGGCTGCATATTTTGAATACCACATCAGAACACAATTCTGGTGAAGAGAAAAGTTATGGGAAAATCAAATCCTGCTCCCGGTTCACTTGATGCTTCAAGAGCAATGTGTTCTGGGTCTTCTGATCACCCACAAGTGTCATTGCCTATGTCTAAGAGCATCTGTGTCTAATGAAGTGACAACCCACCATGTGGCTGTGCTTAAGACTGAGGGTCACTTTGCCTCTCCCCTTTACCTGCAAAGTATCTCTTTATTGATTCTGTGTCTAGTTCTGCCAAGGGTGTGATGGTGGCCCATGGATGCATAAATTGTTTGTACTTGGAGAGGTGGACCAAGAATATGGCCAGTCACTTACCTTTAAAGAACAAGTATATATACAAAACAAAACAAAACAAAACAAGACAAAAAGACCAAGTATAGAAAACTGGTAGTTCCACATTTCTCTCCCTGCTACACACACACACACACACACACACACAAACATACAACCATAGTTAAGACTGTAATCAAGGTTGGCACCCAAAAAGGCAAATCATAAAGAATGTAGATACTCTGTCTCCGGTTCACGATAGGCGATATTATTAAACTGATGTTCCAGAGAGGTGATCATAAACCCCAGGTTAATAACAGTACCCAGAAAAGACACAGTTATTAAACCGGAGAGTTGGGGAGAAGGGACCAGGAAGGTGATCATTCTATAAGAAAAAGAAAGACTCACTTAACCTTGATCAAGGTATAGTGACAGTATGAGCTTTTGAAAATGTCCTCTGAGATCATGAATAAAAGGTTTGAGATAAGTGGCAATTACAAAAATAAGAGTGCATCCTTGATGTAATACATCTCGTGTATTAGAGTTGTTTAATAATACCTTCACTGTGTCTTTCCAGTAACGAAGTCTGGAATTCCCAAATTAGCCATTGAGGGTTTCAAAGAGTTTTCCCAGATACCTTTATTTTCCTTTATTAGTATGCTAGCTAGATTATTCTTCTGTGCTATCCATTTTGTAGAAAGAAAATGCTTCTGTTACTGTATGGCTAAGAGACCAATCTGTTACATGAGGTGAAATTACCCAAGGTATGCTTTGGCCCCGCACACACGAACCCTTCTTAGGATATTGATTTGATGTGTTCCTAATGACACGATCCACTTAGGGAATATTCCAGCAGGTTGTGGGAGACACCCAGAGAAAAGGCCCTTGGTCCACCTCATACCCCGCAGTGGGAATCGGAATACTTTGGTTTCAATTACATTTAATACCTTTTGCTTCAACAGCCCGTAGCCTGCTGTGATTAAATATTGATGCTGTTCTTTCAATTTGGGCTTCTGTTTTACTTTTTTTTTTTTTTTTTTTTTACCTTCGCTATTGGTTGTCTTGTCTCTGGGGAAAGGGTGCTCCTAACATTCTCCAAAGAAATTTATATATATGCAGCCCAAACCTTAATATTTTGTTCTTTTAAAGAAATCGATCAAGACATCCTTATAACTGCCATGGCCAGTAAAGATGCTTATTCTCTACCATGCTAACCAAGGTGTGTGTTTAAAAGTGGACTTCTTGGCAGAGACATGCTCTGGATGGCTTTATATCGATGCCAGCACAGTCCCAGCACGTAGTAGGTGATCAGTAACAATTTAGTTAATTTAATTAAATGAAAAATGGCCAGTGTCTCTCTTCTGTCTTCATTTGTCATTACTCATCTAGAGATTCCACATCATGTAAATCATGGCGAGTCTAATACTTCCATCCTTTTAGAGATGAGATAAATAACTTTTCCAAAATTCATATAAATGGTTATCAGTGGTGCTGGGGCTAAAACCCAGGTGTCCAACCGCTTCAGATCCATACAGCTGAATTCGAAGGTATTTATTTATTTATTTATTTGTTGTTGTTTGTTTTGTTTTTCCTACTGGATATGACCTGTAAAGGGAGGTGCCTCCATACCCATTTGACTAAAGAAAAAAAGGGGGAAGAAAGAGGAAGCTCCAGATGCTGTCCTACGTATCTGAAGCATAGATTAAACCTGATTTATAGGGAAAGGCGTGTCTCCAAATAATTCACAGGCACTGTCTGTTCCTAGCGAGTGTAAACAAACCAGAGCAGTAATGAATTCTTGGTGGTTACTGAAGTCAGCCTGCTGTGGAGAAGCAAAATGATTTGCTTTAGTGGATTCCTGATGGGTTGACCAGCTGCCCAGAATTGAGATCCAGTAGCCAGAGGGGTGCAGGAAATGGAGAACTAAATCTCAGCTTCCCACGGTCCATCAGTGTCCCGTGCAAAGGGCAGGTTGGAACAATTTGCTGCCCCAGGGAGATGGTCGGAGATGAAGGTTTGAGAAGGTTGTGCCTGAGCTGGCAATACAGGACCTGGTTCTTAGACACTGAGCCTCGCCTCCTTTGCAGATGTCAGGAGTGGTGGGGGGCAAGACACTCCTCCCCCCAGGCCAGGCATAATTGATGTGTTTCTGCTAAGCCAGGCTCCCTGTCTCCTACATCCTGCATAGGGAAAGGAATACTTAGGGGGCGGTCAGTCTCCTTCCTTCCCCTCTCATCTTTCTGAAGGGAAGCACCTCGTGGAATTGGGAATACTGTAAGAAGGACCTGAGTGTGTGCCCCCATCCTGTTCCTTTCTCTCTGCCTCTTTTGAGTGAATCTGGTGGATCTCAGTGCTGAATGCACACCATCGTCATCTAGTGGGGCTTCCAAAACCCACACATATCTTGGCCCCAGTCCTAGAGATTAGACCTCAGTTTACCTGTGGTCGAGCTCCGGGCACTGATGGCTTTCAAAGTTCCCTGGCTGGCCCTAATGTACAGCCAGGACTGAGAAACGATCAGCTGAGCTGTCCCCCAGAAAAATAAACTCCTCTCTGCCTTTCCTTGTAGCAAGCCGTCTGCACTTGCTGGAGGGATGTTGCAGGCTGAATTTCACCTCCTCAAAATTCTTGCCTACCGAATCCCAGTACCCCAGAATGTGTTATTTGGAGAAATGGCTTTTAAAGAGGCAATTAAGTTAAAATCAGGCCGGTAGGGTGGGCCCTACTCCAATCTGACTGGTGTCCTTATAAAAAGAGAGGATTTAGGACATAGACACATGCGGAGAAAGGACCACAGGAGGGTGCAGTGAGAAGATGGCCAAGGAGAGAGACCCCAGAAGGAACCAAATCTTCTGACACCTTGTTCCTGCACTTCCAGCCTCCAGAACTGTCAGAAAAGAAATGTCTGTTGTTTAAGCCACCCAGCCTGTGGTATTTTGTTACGGCAGCCTGAGCAGACTAATTCCAGGGCTGTCTGTGATGTCTTGTGGCAACAGGGGTGATGCTGTCATTTTAGGGAAGGCGTTAGCAAACCCAGTTGCAGTGACACATTTAAAAAGACTTCTTAAGCATGTTTTACCAGTAATAAAGCTGACTTCCCCCCCCATCTCTCTAGTATGTTCTATGTATATATTTGTTTAAGTTTTTATTTTCATTACAGTTTGATGTGCTATATTTCTTGTTTTTAATTATTTTTTAAGTTGTTTATTTTGAGAGAGAGCATGATCGGGGAGGGCAGAGAGAGAGAGAGAGAGAATCTCAAGCAGGACATGCTCATGCTGACGGCATGGATCCTGATGTGGGACTCGAACTCACAAACCATGAGATCATGACCTGAGCAAAGTCATGAGCCGGGTGCTTAACTGACTGAGCCACTCCAGCACCCCTCATTTTGTTCCAGAGTGGAAGTGTGGTAAGTGTGGTCAGCTTTCAGTTGAAACCCTGGGACGAGGTATTTGCCATCTTTGGCCTAACTCCTTCAGATGCCATTAGTTATTTTTGTACTTGAGAGCTATTTCACATTGTTGTCGCTTCACATCCCAGAGAGGGCCAAAGAAGCCGACTCCAGTGAACGTTTGGAAATAGGCTCACCCTTTGTGCCAAGGGCCTTTCTTCCTTATATTTAAGGCGTGGAGTGAAAACGGAAATAGCTTCTGCAAAGTTGTATTCCATCTATCTTAAAATCTTTGAAACGTCCATACGTCAATATCTACAAAATATTTGCGTGAAAAGAGATGCGTTTCTTAGGATAAATTAAAACCAAAGGAGCTAATAGCATGTGCCATGCCTGTTAAATGCTTCAGGAGAATCATGCGTAGTTCTTATCCTGTAGAGGCTTCAGGATCCATTGTAGCCAATCACAAGCCCTGAATTTAAGAAGCCACAGTTTAATTGAGGAAGTTATCAGCCTATTTTCTTGGGACGGTTGATGAAACCCATCTTTTTCCTCAATGGAGAATCCCAATGGAGAGCAGAAGGAGCATCAGGAAGGCTCTTTTTTTCCCCCACTCTAGAGCTGTATAAAAAGTATCAGCTTGGTGGGAGATGTTTTCAGCCACCCAACCCACACAGAAAACCAAGAATGATGTGTTGTCTGTATTGAGAATGATTGTAAACAGTGCATCAGCTCATTGCAGCAGTGCTGTTCCCAAATTCCGTAAGTGGTCGTGGATGCTTTAACCAGGCAGCACAGCGCAAAGTGACTAATCTTCTATGCAGCTGCAATGTTAATGGGCCAACTGTGTTATTGCACATTTGCCTGGAAGGAACAGCGGTGCCTAAATGGATTGCTATGATTTTGAATACAGACAGAAGGACCCACCACCACGAACCCATGTTAGCAACTGACACACCATACCCTAGGATGGGGCCTCGTCGCTATCTTGCCCCTCTCAGCTCCTGGAGGCTGGCAGATCTGGTGCAAAGAGACAGACGAGAAAGAGAGCAACTTGAAAGAGAGAGAAGCTTGTAGACTTTCCTCGGGCATTCAGATGAGGCAACCACGTTCCGATGTGTACTGACTTTGCCATAAGACAAGCCAATGATCTGTGGCTGATGGTCAGCAGAAATGGATGGATCAGATCATCTGGTGGAAAAATGATTTGAAGTCAGGACTCAGAATTTGCCGCTGATTCTTAATAGTAACTTAAGCTTTTGCCCTTGTCTCTTTTTCCATCTTTGAACACAATGATTGTCTCTCATTAACTTCCAGAGAAAGACTACTTACGCTTAGAAATTAATGTTCTTTGCCAAAGCTCAACAGAAGATGAATGTCAGGTTTGTTCAACGCCATCACCTTGCATGCATGGTGATTTTTGTGGCCCCAGATGCTAGGGGTGCTGGTGTACAAATGCAGAGTCAGGGTTTATCCTAAGGGAAGGACGGGTTTGGGGAGATTTTTCACTTCCCTCTTCCACTTTGCATCATCCTCACTTGTACCCATCATCATTTTTCAGACAAAATTAGAGGAAAGTAAACAATTGTCTAAGGAAGCCCTCCAAACAAAAGTAAATCAAAGGCAGCAGGATGCTGAGAAACTTGTACAGGAGGAGTGGAGACTACGTCATCTTTATTTCTTGGTGATGGAAGCCAGATTTACCGACTTTAAGTATAAAATGCTGGGAGAAGGATGTGCATCATTGCTTTAATGATCAGAAGCCTTCACCTTATTCCTTGGGCCCTTGATGAGGGAACAGTTAAGATCACTATGACACATTCTGATAGTGAATGAATTTCTCCTTCATAGTAGTTAGCAACATTAACTTTTAAATTATTCAGGTGGCCAGATATTCTTTGCTAAATATTAGTCAAGTTTGTTTTTCCTTCCAGGTATTTCTCCTCTTTTCCCTTTTCCCACATTTGAGCATCGCCTGTATAATGGAATACTACTCAGCAATGAAAAAAAGAATGAAATCTTGCCACTTGCAACAACGTGGATGGGACTAGAGGGTATTATGCTAGGCAAAATAAGTCAGTCAGAGAAAGACATATCATATGATTTCACTCATGTGTGAAACCTGAGAAACATAGGGAAAGGGAAGGAAAAATAAGATAAAAACAGTGAGGGAGGCAAACCATAAGAGACTCTTAAATACAGAGAAGAAACTGAAGGTTGCTGGGGAGGGGAGGTTGGAAGGGAGGTGGGTGGGGGGATGGGTTAAATGGGTGAAGGGGATTAAGGAGAGCACTTTTCTGGGAGGAGTACTCGGTGTCATATGTAAGAGATGAATCATTGGGTTCTACTCTTGAAGCCAAGACTATAGTGTATGTTAACTAACTTGAATTTAGATAATAATAATAAAAAAAGCATGGCCTCAAGAAGACTTATGGGAAAGTCAAAATGAAGGAGTCTTCCTGCTTTTGGTTTTCAAAAGACTAAGCCCTAAGGAGAATGAATGGTTAAAAAGGAGGGAAAACAGAGCTTAAGGGCAATGACAAGAATATTATTAAAAAGATTGGGGTGCCTTGGTGGGTCAGTCAGTTAAGCGACTGACTTTGGATCAGGTCATGATCTCATGGTTCGTGAGTTCGAGCGCCGCGTCGGAGTCTGTGTTGACAGCTCAGAGCCTGGAGCGTGCTTTGGGTTCTGTGTCTCCCTCTCTCTCTGTCCCTCCCCTGCTCATGCTGTATGTCGCTCTCTCTCTCTCAAAAATAAACATTAAAACAATTTTTTTTAAAGATAGATCATGCAATCTGAGATGATAATAAGGGAGTAATCTGAGATGGTTGCAGAAAGGACGAAAGAGAGGGATGAAGAATTAGGTGAAAATAGCTAATAGATGAAAATTCTCCATGACTTTGAAGACGATGAATAGTAAAAGGATGGACGATTTTGAGATAGAGAAATTCTGAGTAATGCCAAGGTCTAGAATGAGACTATGGGAATGAGTAGCTTAAGTAGAATGGAAAATGTCATTGGAGATGATATTTGAGAAACTAGAAAGCAATGATGCTGAAGAGGTGGTCCAAATCAGCATTCATGTCTCCTGGGATACCGATATTGCCCAAGGTATGTATGAAGATGAACAACCAGGTTTTGGATCCCTCAGAGACTATGGAGTGGGACAGATAGGTTACTGTGCTATATGAATGGATCCAGTATCTCTTTAAGAGATCTGGTTATTTAAAACTTTCTCCATCAGTTTTCTTCACAGTTTCAGGCTTTTTTGAAAACTGCATACCCCATCTTCTTGCTTTCATAATCTGAAGAGTATAAACACAAATCTTAAGCCTTTTTAAGCAACAAGCTGTGAAGCCACCCCTGTATTTCAGCAGTCTGGTCCTTAACAGGAGCCCAACAATGTCATAAGATGGGGGTCCCCAAAGTAGAGAACCACAGATACAGATGATCACTCTGACTTACTGAATTCATCTTTCAAATGCTGCTGAATGAGAGAGTTTTAAAATCTACCCCATTATTAGCTCAATATTGATAATTTTTTGAAGGTCAAAATTTTTTTATTGTGTTCTATTTTTAGTAAATTTAGTGATTTTTTTGTATTGATTTACTGGTGTGGTTGTTTGTATTTTCCAAAGATGGGCGATGCAATATCTTGTATCCCTCATGCTTTTTTTCCAATAGGACCTTGACATCCTCCCATCAAGTGGTGTTGTCTATGTCTCTTCCTTTGAAGCTGGGAAGAACTTTTTGACTGCAACAACTAATAAAGAATATACTACAGAAGTGATACCATGTGATTTCTGAGGCTGCATCATAAACATGTTATGCACCTCCACCTTGTTCTCTTGGAGCACATGTTGGAACTCAGCATCCAGGCTGAGAAAGAGTCTAAATTAGCCCATATGTAGAGACCACTCAGAAAGGCCATGTTGACAGTTTACCTGAGGTCCCTGCAATCAGCTAGAATCAACTGCTAGACGTGCTTGAAAGCCCCCCAAACCTTTCCAAGCTCCAGCCAACAACTCACCCAAAGTCTTTGAATTTTTCAAAATTGAGGTCCCACATGTCATCCATTGTACAAGCCATTTCTGCTACTCTGTGTCCAAATTCCTTACCCCAAAGTTCCATGGGTATATTTTTTAGAAGTTTTTAGTTGGTTTGTTGCACAGAAATAGATTACCTGAGCAATGGGGAACTAATAAAAGTTATTTGAGTTAAAGTGCATAAGAGTCTGTATGTGCGCACGCACTAAAAAGTAAGCCTTCTCCTGATTTAATCAAACCCATACCAAACTGGCAATCAACTCATTAACCTTCGAAACTGTCAGGGTATAGGTGATGTCCTTAGGATCCATCGAGCCAGAGTTAGCATGAGTGCAGTTCTACAATAGAGAATAAAACTTAAAAAGATTGTGCTGGATTGCACCAAAACATTGTTTGCTACTCCTCTTCAGATTCTTCTGGTACTTTCCTTAGTTATTTATCCTCAGCTTATTTTTGTAGCAAAAGATCTGCCTGACTCTTGTCAGTTCCTAGGTAACTTTTAGCCTTTGTCTTTCTCTGACAACTCCTCCTTCTACTTCTGCATGTATCTGATTTTATTTTTTTCTTTCTTCATTTATTTATTGCATATATCTGAGTTTAGATCACAGGCTGGATATCATGCTTAATATTTGCTTCCCTGGAACCAACAAATCCTAATGCTTTCTGGCTTTTATTCTGTCAAATTTCTATCATATCACACATGACTAAAACTCATTTTGTCACAAAAATCTCAAATATTGCTCCAGACCCAGATTGGCCCAATGGTGAATTCTACCAAACATTAAAAGAAGAATTTAAACTGATTATCTACAATCTCTTCCAGAGGAAAGGGGCAAAGAGGATAATTTCTAACTCATTCTATAAAATTAGCACTACCCTAATGCTAAAACCAGACAAAGACATTACAAGAATAGAAAACTGACGGCAACTGTATCTCATGAACATAAATGCAAAAATCCTCAATGAAATATTAGCAAATTGAATTTAAAAATGCGTAAAATTACGTACTGCAATGGGGTGAGGTTTATTCAAGTATGCAAGATGCAAGGCTGTTTCAATGTTTGAAAATCAATATAAACCATCTCATCAACAGGCTAAAAAAGAAAACTCACATGATCATATCAATAGATGGAGAAAAAGCATTTGACGAAATCCAACATCAATGCATGACGAAAACTCTCAGTAAACCAGGAATAGAGGGGACCTTCCTCAACTTAATAAAGATTCTAAAAAAACAAAACAACAACAACAGACCTATAGCAAAAACAACAACAACAACAACAACAACAACAACAACTAAAACAAAAAAAAACCCAACTTACTTAATGGTGAGAATGATACTTAATGGTATTCTTTCCCACTAAGATCAGGTTCACATTGAGCATATCCCTTCTTGTCACTCCTTTCCAACTTTGAGCTGAAAATTTTAGCTGATGTGATAAGGCAGGAAAAGAAAAGAAAAAAACATACAGGTTGGGAAGGAAGACAGAAAACTCTTATTTCACAGATAACATGGTTGACTAGGCAGAAAATCCAACAAAATCCATTTTAAAACCTAAGATTCAAGGTTAATAGGTAAAAGTTAGTCACTTTCCTATACACCAGCAATGGACAAGTAAAATTTGAAATTAAAAAAAGGAATACTGTTTATATTACCACTGCAAAAAATGAAACACTTAGATGTGTATGTAACATAGTGTATATAAAATCCATATAGGAAAACTGTAAAACTCTCATGAGCAGAATCAAAGAACTAAGTGAATGGAGAGATATTCCATGCTTCATACAATGGAGCAAAGATAATCTCTTCAACAAATGATGCCAGAACAACTGGCCATCTCCATGCCAAACAATGAATCTAGACATAGACCTTATATCCTTCACAAAAATTAACCCCAAATGTGTCATACTAAAGGTGTAACATAAAACTATATAAATCCTAGAATGTAATACAGAAGGAAACCTGACCTTGGATGCATTTTTAGGTACAACACCAAAGGTATGGTCCATAATTAATAATTGATACTCTGGACTTCATTAAAAGTAAAATCTTCTGCTCTGTGAAAGAAAATGGGAAGAGAATGAAAGGGCAAACCACTGGGAGAAAGTATTTGAAGGCACATCTGCTAAAGGACTGCTACCCAAAATATGAACTCTTAAACCTGACAATGAAAAAACAAACAACCCAATTAAAAAAGAGCCAAAGACCTTAAATGACACCTCACCAAAGAAGGCATACAAATGGCAAATAGCATATGAAAAGATGCCCTACATTATATGCACAGAGATGCATATATATATGTATATATGCAGGGAGATGAAAATTAAAACTGCAATGAAATACCACCACACACCTATTAAAATGGCCAAAGCCTGGAACACTGACAATACCCAATGCCAGTGCAGATGCAGAGCAAAGGAAACTTGCATTCATTGTTGGTTGGAATGAAAAATGGTACAGCCACTTTGGGAGACAGTTGGGCAGTTCACTGTATGATCCAGCAGTCATGCTCCTTGGTGTTTACCCAAAGGGGTTGAAAACTTCCATCCACACCCAGACATTCCCATAGATGTTTGTAGCAGCTTTCTTCATAATTGTTAACCTTTGGAGGCAACCAAGATGTCCTTGTGTAGGTGAGGGGATACGTAAACTGTGGGGCATCCAGACAATGGGATATTATTCATCACAAAAATAACTGAGCTATTAAGCCATGCTAAGACATGGAGGAGAGTCAAATGCATATTACCAAATGAAAGAAACCAATCTGCAAAGTCTATAAGACTGTATGATTCCAACTATATGACAATCTGGAAAATACTAAAGTGGGGACCCATCAGAAAAACTAGTGGTTGCCAGGGGTTGAGGGGAATGGGAGGAGAATGAATGGGTAGAACCCAGAAGATGGTTCAGGCGGTGAAAATACTCTGTGGAATACTGTAATGGTGCATGCCTGTCACTGTACATTTGTCCAACCCGTAGAACATACAACACGGAGAAGGAGCTGTAATGTAAACTACAGACTTTGGGTGATTGTGATGTGTCAGTGTAGGTTCATCACTTACAGTGAAATGTGCCATCCTGGTGGGGGATGTTGACATAGGGGAGGCTATTAATGTAGGGGGGCTGCTGAGACATATGGAAATTCTCTGTACCTTTCCCTTAATTTTCCAGTGAACCCGAAAGTGCTCTAAATAAGAAGGCATAAAAAGTCAAATATCTCTATTTCATTTTGACCTTTTATTATAAGCATCTTTACTAATTGTGTGTGTGTGTGTGTGTGTGTGTGTGTGTATCTCAGGGCAACTTTGTATGTAAATGTATAGATCACACACAAAGAGACATGTGGGTTTACTTGTTTTATATCTGCCCTGGAGTATGTCATTGAATATATAACACAAAACTAAAATTATTTGGAATGGATTATAACATCCAGACTGTCTTAGGAACACAGTCTCATATCTTATTATCCTCAGAGCTTAAACGACTTTCCAATTGTCTAGTTTAAAGATTTTATACTAACATTTAAATATATATCCTCTTGACTTGCCCTGAATGGATGCAGAGAAAATAATACAGAGAAAATGATCACAAAACCTGCTCATATATTCAAGCATTATTCTTTTAGGCTTATTCTTTCAGGCTTAAACACTGCCATAAAATGTGGCCTCAGAATGCAGAGCATATGAAAACCCAGTGGAAGAATTCTTTCCTATATCGTATTCTTACCTTGGGTACATATAATGCTGCAGATGTATTTCCCAGTCATATTTTCCTCCTGTCAGAATCTGTGCAAAACACACTTGGTCATTCACATTTGTTTTACAAACAAAACCTAAGAGAAATAATCTTTTTTCTCCTCAGTAAGAAGTGTATCACTATAGTTATTAATGAGCCACAAAGACCAGACCCGGAGACAAAGCTTTGTATTTTGACCAATATCTTTTTGAGAAAATCCCTAAGAGTTTTTGTTTGCCTGTTTGTTTTTTGAGGGTAGACGTGTCTGTTTCTTAAGAGTAGAAGTGTCTGTTTGTTTTTTAAGGGTAGACGACTGTCACTAAAAGGAATAAACCCTGGCAGGAGAAATGGATGAATATTTCAACCTGGTGCTATTTTGCTTTCGGCCCAGAAAGGCAAAACACATTTCTGCTAATAGATTTTTTTTTCTCCTGTCACATGTACTGCAGGTTATAGAACGCAAATTATGGTAAATCTCCTGCTCTTTGCATTAGACACAAATAAACAAAAAATGCCAACCAAACAAAAGAATATGATTTATAATTCTCTATAATTGCATCTCTTTCGAGCAATATACAATCATACTGCCTCTCTCATTTTACAGCTTAGGAGGGATGGGTGAAAACACTTTTTTTTTTTACTTTTGCTGATAAAAAATAATAAGTAGAATAATAAAACCCATCCATTTTCCTGAGTGTATTGTAGAGAAGGAGCAAAATTCTCTGGCTGTTTATTAATCAGTTGGATTTGTAAATGCAGAGTATTTGACTTAAGCTCAGTCTGCTCCCAGACAAATATCCCCACAGCATGTTATGTATTAAACCATTTTTCTCAGATTAAAATCTTCCAAGTGGAGCCTCCAGTGCTGCGATCATTCAGGATCCTGAAGGCTGACTGGAGACTTTTTTTCTGAAGGAAAGGTCATTTTCCTCTAACTGCCATTCTCCCTGCCTGCCTCAGGCTCATCAGATGTCCAGAGTTTCCCTCTCTGAGCCTTCACTCTGAACCCTACCTAGAAAGAGAGTGTTGTGATTTCAACTGCCAAAGGGACTCTGTTATCTGTAGGAAAGTTGGGGGCCAGTTGAAAACAGGATCTATTTTTTGTTTAATATTTTGTAGCATATTCATTTGTTAGATTTTATTCAGGGATTTGATAGGTTGCCTACTTTACGGAGTATTCAATCTATCAACATATCATGATTCAGCCTTTCATCCCTTCATTCCTTCATTCCTTCATTCATCTTATTCACCCAGTCAATCAGAAACATTTGGGTGCTTACTGTATGAGAGGTCCCATGAATATAGCAAACAAAAAGATAGACAAGTTCTATATTCCCTTGATGTTTGGTTACCAGCAGGGGAGACCAACAAACAAACACATGGATAAATAATACTTTGTGTTACAGCAAATGTAAATTTCCAGAGATGGCAAAGGGTTTGGCATGCTCAGAAATAAAGGGTAGGCATTGCAGCTGAAGCATGATTAGTGAAGAGAAGAAATTCGAGAGGGGAAGGAAAAAAAAGTTGGCCATGGAACCAAGTTTGGATTTTATTAAAACGAGATAGCATTGAGAAGCTTCAGTCCAAAGAGTGATGATGTGATCTGATGTAGAGTTCTAAGCAGTCACCTTGCCTCCCATGTAATGATGTAATAACATAAAATGAGATCAGGAAGATTAGCTGGAATATATCATAGCAATCTGGAGGAAAAGGATGGTGGTTTGGACTAAAGCAATGATGAAGTTACAGAGGACTGAAATATATTTAAAAAAGTAAAATCAATGGGATTTGATGATGGAAGAAAGGTAGAGAATAAGGGCACTGGGTATTTATGGATGGTGTAACAGTGGTATTTGGGTTGCTGCACTGTGATGCTAATTTTTAAAGTTTATTTATTTTTGAGAGAGAAGAGACCATGAGTGAGGGAGGGATAGAGAGAGAGAGAGAGAGGGAGCGAGAGAATCCCAAGTAGCCTGTGCGCTGACAGCATGAGGCATGGGGCTCAATCCCATGAACTGTAAGATCATGACCTGAGCTGAAATCAAGAGTCAGATGCTTAACCAATTGAGCCACCCAGGTGCCCCATAATGCTATTTTTTTATAAGAAAATCTGGACGGAGGGCAGGAAGAACATATTTGAGTAGGTTATCAAAAGTTCTATATTGGAAAAATTCTGCTAAATATACCTATTAAGATGCCCAAGTGAAAAATGTACTTGTAGATATCAGGATGGAGATTTATACATTGGAGTTATCAACATAGACATGATATTTAAAAGCATCATGCTGAGCACCTAGGGTGAGAATGTAAATAAAGAAGGGAAGAGGGTTCATAACAAAGATCTAGGTCAACATGTAAAAGCTACATGGAGAAGTAGCAAGGGAACAACTAAGCAGAGAGGTACCAGTGAAGTGGGAAACAAATCAGAAGAGTGTGTGGAATCGTAGAGAATAAAGTATTTCAAGACGATAGAAGTGCTCAACTATATCAGGTACTAAGATCTGGCAACAAGTGCTCAAGGGCTTTCAAAAAAGTCATTTTAATGAGGTTGGGAGGGATGAGAGTCAGACTGGAAAGAGCTTCAGAGTAAAATGGTAGAGTTGTAGACAACTTAGAAGTACAGATCCTTTGTTTAAAATGGCCAAGAGTTCATACTTTGTACTGAACTGTATTTGGAATCTAGGTTGCAGTCTCTTCAAAATGTGGATGTTAATATTTCTTACGTTCTAAAAATTTTTTTTTAATATTCATTTATTTTTGAGAGAGGGAGACAGAGTGTGAGCTGGGGAAGGAGCAGAGAGAGAGAGAGAGGGACACAGAATCCAAAGCAGGCTCCAGGCTCTGAGCTGTCAGCACAGACCCTGATGTGGGGCTTGAGCTCACAAACTGGGAGATCATGACCTGAGCTGAAGTTTGATGCTTAACCGACTGAACAACCCGGGCGCCCCTCTGTAATTATTTTTAAACTTAATTTATGTAATACACCTAGAATGCTTTTGATAGTGCTTGAAACAACACAAGTGCTCAAGAAATGATGTTGAGTTGGAACTTTTGACTGAAGCACTGAGATAATGACAGAAATTCCAAAGTAAGATGCCAGTGCGCTATAAGGCACACGCAAAGTAGGATCTCTCTGAAAACGTGTTATGCCTCTTGAATTCCCTTCACCCAGAGTCATTTCAAAAGAGTCTACTATTTGAGAATTTTTGGTGAAGACAATTTTTGAGGGAACCATGGAAATGCCATGAAACCTCCTGTCAGCCTACATTTAGAGACCTTGAGAAGGCGCCAGTGTGTCTTTGGCAGGTGTGGTGGGCTAATATCTGACTCACACTTAGATAATCTGGAGGATAGGAGAGGAGGGCTAGTGAGTTGCTTTGGATAAGAAAGAGCTGCAGGTGCCACATGGGGTCATGGACTATACTGTTGGCTCCGCAGATTGAGAGTTAATCTGGGGCTGTTTAAAACTCTAAAAGGGTATGGATTCCAAAGAAAAAGTCTGTGTGGAGTGGACCGGTGAGGTTACCTGGGCTTAGCAGGAAGCAGCAGCTGGGGGAATAGAATGCATGGTCTGCACCCTGGGATTTACAGTGTAGGAGCCCAGCAGGAGGAGCGCTCGGAACCCAGGGAAACATGCAGAGTCCAGAGAATTGGCTTAAACATCTGCCACCTTAAGACAGATGAGTGAGAGGAGAACTTTTCAATGCTTATAAGTTTTTGACTCCTTTCTTCTTCCCGTTCCCTCACCCAATCCCCTGCAGAGTCAATGGGAAACTGAGCAAAAAGGCAGAAGCCAGTGGTCTATCCTGCCTTCCCAAGTGTCAGGTCTATCATCTGCCACAGACAGCAGGGTGGGCAGAGGAGGGGGAGAGACAAGAGAAGTCTGCCCTTGGCATGAAGACCAAAGGGTTATTATATCAGATTAGATTTCTGTGACTAAACTGACCAGTCTCCATCTTGGGGAGCCTACTGTGAACACATCTTTCTCAGGGGTTAGGGCATCTCTGGCAGTCCGGGCTCCAGCAACCGTGTCCCATACAGCTGAAGAGTGTTGGGTCTGGAGTAGACTGCCTGAATTAGGATCCCCCACTTGTCAACGGTGTGGCCTCAACTGGGTTATCTCTCTTCTCTGTCTCTAAGGTTTTTTCATCAGTAAAACAGAGAATGATAGTATTTTCCACCTCTTGGCTTTTTTACGAGGGTAAAACGAACACATGTGGAAAGTTTAGAGCAATGTTCATTGAAATAAATAGCTGATAAATGGTATCTATTATTATTACTTTTGCTGACAGGGTTTGATAGAGGCATGTTAATGAAACATCCTGGCCTGTCTAACCACAGTAATACTCTGAAGAAGATTAGGCACAGAGTTCGATGAATTAAAGTCACAATGCTGGATGATACAGAGCTAGCAACCAGTCTGGGAACAGACCACTTTTATTAGGTGCCCACAGTGGGCAGATAGTGGCTTGTGGGCATTCCAGGACTCCCGCATCTCGCCCCCATACTCAACCCATCCCTATCCTCAAACCCAGCTCTAGATCACATAGATCAATTCCAATTTCCTTTCCCTCCCAGTGCATTTCCACAGTCGCTCAGACTTTGTGATTCTAAACACCATCACAGCCCCTGATTCGGAGGCCAGGCTCCTTAAAGATAGAGACCTAAGACCATGCCTATTTAGCAACAGGTATCTCAAATCACTATTACATGCAATTCTCTGACTCCCTGTGCTTGTTGACTCAGCACACAATCCCCCCCAAACACTTGAGCGTCAGTAGAGGCCAAGGGTGAGAGTAGTGGTTTGGAAATTCAATTCCCCTTCCATCCCTATAAATATCTGCTTTAATTTGAGGCTGAACCCCTTTCTGCAGGAGCCTGGCACTCTCACTGCTTAGAAATCAAGGATGTCAATCTTCCCTGCTGTCAACCTTTAACCAGAGTCAATTGCACAGGGGCTTGTGTTGCCCACTTCAGTGTCCTTGGGATATTTCCTTTCTGGTTTGTCTGGCTTTGGCTAAAAGTTCTGGATTCACATTCCAGGCAACATTAAGTTTCCTTTCCCATACACGTTCATGCTCACAAACCCTTGGAGTTTGACAAATTGTTTCAGTTCCCACCAAAGCCGGCTAGCTTGGCAAATCCATCAGACCTGCCAACATTTCACAGAGTGAATTTAGAGGGGAGGATATCTTGTCCCAACTGGTAGCTCCACTTATGGGCAGAATGCCCATACATTTGTAATGTTCTAAGTCACAATGAGTGCCTAGCACACCGTGGGCAATAACGGTGATAACGATGATGATGATGATGATGATAACAATGATGACGAAGGTCGGGAAATGCTCTGAAATACATTTCTGAGGCATCATCCTCAGCTATATCTTAGACTTTTACTCATGGCTCGGGCACATTGTGTTTGATAGCTACTGGTTGATGTAAATACACTTAGTACAATAATTCACCAAATTCGTTAAGTGCTAAGCCAAGAGGGGATACCAAGATCAACAACCCAAGATTCTCATCCTGGAGAGATTTATAATCTCAAAGATATGATAAGCATCTAAGTGGCTAGGAACAACACTTGCGTAGAACCAGAGCCATCAGAGTTCCAGGTGGAAGACTGTGAGTTCAGGAAAGGGGCGGCACCATGACTGGTCTCCAGAATCAGCAGAGCCTCTTCAGAGAGGTGACATTGGAGCTAGACCTTGGAATCTTAATCTGGGATGGAAGAGGATTTTAGTGGAGGGACAGCCTTCGTGAATGATCATTAGGAAGTTTTTTCTCTAAAGGGGCAGAACAAGTTGGAGTGAGTTGAGGGTCGTTAAGGAGAGCAAAAATAAAGGGCCCCGTAGTCTGAGAGGAAACACTTTGCAGTCACTGACAGACTATGTGACGGTAAGTCACTGAAAGGCACAAGACCCAGCCTCATCTATAAAAATGAAACGTTGAGTTTCAGTGTCTTGGGTCTAACCACGTTTTTGTTTTGTTTTGTTTTGTCTTGTCAAATAGTGTTTTTTTACTCTGTAGTTGTGAGGGATGTCTATACAGTGGTTACAAGAATATCTTCTTTATTTAGTAGAGAGAAGTTCCTACCCCCTCTCCCGTAAGCTGCAATATTTGTCCTGTGCCAAGGTCCTAGATCTGAAAGAGCATGAACACTGTTAAGGTTGGCTTCAGCAAACCCATCCAACATTACACTCTCCAGTCAGACCTTTATTGCACAGCAGGCCAACCACCAACCTTCTCCCTGATTCATGAAGGATGTCACTTTTCTTAATCACTTACTGCTTCTCATGCCAGTATGATTATTATAACACCCACCCCCCCTACCTGTCCTAGGGGATTCTTCAGGCTGCAACTCAAATTTCACCTTCCTCATGAATCCTCACTTATTTCTCCAGACCTATGATTCATTCCACATCTGATTACATGGGAGAAGCTATTTTCAATGCCAGACAACTGAGCTGTGGGAATTGTCACTGCTATATTCCATTCCAGGAAAACAAGTCCCACCCACCCAACAGTCAGTGGGCCATACCCACATTTGCTTAGTGTCAGTAGTGCCTTGCTGAGTTCTAGAACATCTCTATATGAATGTTTACTGATAAATTCCTGTATCATAGAAATCATATGATTTCCCCAATTCTAAGTGCAGATTCAATAAGCAGGGAGGTTCCTTCACATGAACATGCTACTCTGGAGAGCTGTCAGCCAGTTTTTCCAGGGACAACTTCAGATGTTTGAATCCATGGGAAGAGAGGAAAGAAAGGAGGGATCAAATTCCTCAGGAAGTTCTTCATGGTGTCCTAATGTCATGTGACCTTGCTATGTGGAGATACTACTATTCTGAACCTCCGTCCTGCGTGGTATCTATTCTGAGGATTTAAATGCACTGAAAAGAAGCAATCAATAGCCCAGCACTTTTGCAGATTTTCAATTAATGAGAATCTACTTTGTCAAGTTTATTAAATGAGTTGTGGAGAAGAGGAAGGCAAGAGACAATTAGACAAAGTAGTGGGATGTGTTAATTGAACATTGTGTACAAAATTCAAAAACCCAGAATCTCGAAGTTCCAGGACTCTACTAGGAAATTTATCCTCCTTATAGGGCAGAAAGACAGGATGGCTTCTAACAATCCCTGCATGAGTTTTGTGCCTGGGGAACATTCAATACTAAAAACATTCAATACTAAAAAAACATTCAATACTAAAAAAAATTACCTTTAAATTTTTTCATACATATTTAAGAAGGAATTAGCTCCCCTGAATGAGGCATAATAAGCGGTGAAATTCAGCCACGGAGTCTTGGCCCTAATTTATGCTAAGTGGACAATGATTGATGTCAAATTGCAGAGGAATACCTAAGAAATTACCTACCACAGTCACAGAAATATCAGAAGAATTTATCATAATTAATGGTATTGCTCTGAGAACCAAAGGAAGGGTGAGGAGTTTGCATTTCTTATAAAGTGCTGACTATATTATTTGCTTCAGGTAATAATTACAGCACCCAGGCTTGCTAAATGGCAACAGTTAACATGCAGAGGTGATAAACAAAGCTCTGGCAATAGGCAGGCTCAGTTTAATCTTCAACCTGAATGTGAGCTGCCTGTTTCTATAACATATAATGTGTCAGTTAGCTCAACCCTCTTATGTTTTGGAGGACCAGAGGTTAGCAGGAGCAAAATAATGCAAATCCCTAATTGTATCCCAGTCACGTGTTGGGGTTGTTCTAAAGAGATCTTTCAAATATCAGAATAAAGTGACAGTGCAAATAATGACTTTGGATTTCTAGAAGATCTATCACTCAGGACCTCAGAGCTTTGCATATCTGGGAGGTGGCACACATTTTTCAGATGCAAGCAAAATGAGAGAAGGCCACTGGCAGATTTTGATTTCTACTGTGTGTCATCTGAAGTACTTTGCATCCAATATCTTATTTAAAACTCACAGCCATCCCGTGGCAGTGGAATTT
The DNA here is from genome assembly GCF_023721935.1 of Panthera uncia. Taxonomy (NCBI): domain Eukaryota; kingdom Metazoa; phylum Chordata; class Mammalia; order Carnivora; family Felidae; genus Panthera; species Panthera uncia. Next base: position 87,688,238 of record NC_064808.1, on the reverse strand, counting down.
TTCTTTTATTGTACAAATAAAGAACTGAGGCCAGGGGACATTCCGTGAACTTGTACTAGGTTACATAGTCAATCATTGGCAGAGGATCAGAGCCAAAGACTGTCTGCGTCCAGACCCCAGGATCCTTCCATTCCCCCATTCTAGAGAGATTAGCTGATGGCCAAGGGCAGGGCTATTGTTTCCTTACTCATACTACTCTCTGTTACTCTATTATTTCTGCCCTTACTCCTGAATTACGACAGAGCCTTGCAGAAGTCATCCCTATGCTACATGATTCAGTGCCCTTCTATTTTAAATGTGAAGAACACCCTCATTTCAAATATCGGAAATGCAGCAGAGTAATTTTGCCAGAGCACCGTGGTAAGATTAATACTGTACTACTGCATTGCGTGTATATCTAAAATTTGTGTGATATATAATTTGAGATTTCTTTCTTCAGGAGTGGTTGATTTGCATTGATCCATTCACATTTTCCCATTTTAGAGACATTGGTCAGATAGATACTCCTGGCTGTTTTCCTCCATGGTTATGGGTGGAAGGACGTAAGTTTCTATGGCTAGAGTGTTCCTAGGGATCAGGTTGGAGACCTTCACTGGCCCTTATTAACGTCACTAACTCTGGTAGGTATTTGGAAGAGGAGCTTCTGGCCTAGGCTGAAATCTATCTTGGGACTTTTCACTCCAGGGGCTGAGGTCTACCCACTGGGTGCCGATTTTAGGTGGAATTAGTCACAGCTCTTCCAAGATGTTATTCATTCATTTTTCACAGGCAGACTGCATCATATTTAGCAACAAACATCTCTGTACGTGTGTGCATGACCTGAAAGTCTGGTGAGGCCCATTATTTCTTCACTGTACAGTTCATTTATCCTCCAAGGATGCTACCATATCCTGACAACTGCCAAGGCTCTGGGATTGCTTCTCTGTCTGCCGTCAGAGTGCTTTGATCATTTGCCCACTGATGACTTATTCTGTCTGTGCCATTGTCTTTCCATTAAACTGTGAGTTCCTTCAGAATAAGAGTAGCCCCCTTTTCACTTTGTTTATTGCCTTCCACATGATCTGGCACCTAGTAAACATTCCATAAATAGCTGTGGAATGAATGGAAAGGGACAGGCATGGTTGACTGGATGTCACTGGCATCAAACCCGTGGGCCTGGCCTTATTATCATAGTGCCCTAACCATCAGAGCTAACCAGCCATGGCCAAGAGACATCAGTCTAATTCCCAGGAAGAACAAGTTCTGAGAGCAACTCCACAGATGTCAGAAAATTGGCATCCTGTATAAAGTTAGAATCCATTCACTGCAGTAAAGGGCTGCCTTGCATTTCCCCTGCTAAGTGTACATTGGTGTGAATAATGGGTAGAGATAACTAAATGAGAAAGTAACTTAACTTTTAAGGTTTTCCCCCCTAAGGAAGTGGTTCTATTATTTTAAGAGCTGCTGCTACTGTCATCCTGACTGTTGTTTTGTTTCTCTTGTAGATGTCACACAGCTCCTTTAATGGAGCGTATACTAGATACAGAGAGTTGATAAACCTAATGACCAGGAAAAGCACTGTTGGCTTTCTTGACTTTGGACTGACTTCCAGAGCCTAGAGCCTGAAGAAAGTCAGGCAGAGTTTAACTTTATCCTTAGCATAACCTTGCCAGCAGTTTCTTTAAAAGTTTGGAATAAGGGTTGAGGGAAACAGAGACCTCCAGTGGAGATGACATCCCACCAGAAAGGTATCCAGGCATGCTGAACTCCCAGAGCTTACCTGTGGATTCATCACTCCTTGAACGAAATTGTACCTGATGTTCTGTTATCTGATAACAGGAATAGAACTCTGGGGGTGGCGGGGGGGGGTTTGCAGAGAGCACAAGATAATGTTTGCCTATGAACTTGGCCAAATCTGCTTCTCATGAAGGAAGATCAGCTGAGAAAATCCTACAAAATATAGTGGAAGGACTAGACAGACTTTGCATATGGTATTAAATTATGTCCCTACTTCTTGCTCTGTGGCTTTAGGTAGTTTACTTACACTCTCTAAGCTTCAGTCTCTTTCCTTATAAGATGGGAAAACTCTCTGGTTCTAGGTGGCAGTAGGAATAAATAAAACAATGTATTCAGATTCATGCTAAATGTCTATCATATAACAAGTGCTCAATAAATATTTAGTTTCTTATACCTACCTCTAGTTATAAACACCCAATCATGTATCCTTTAAACCTGGAATAATTGCCTGCTTCTGACCTCAAATAATTTCCTCCTGCTTTTATATATGATTGGCTCCTATGAAACTCTACAAAAGAAGGGTCTCCTCTGGGGAGTTTTTTGGCCCTTCATACGGACTTGCTCTTCTTTCTCTGATCTCATCCTAGCTTTGTTATCGTACTTATATTATCATACGCATGGCCATGTATTAAAACTGCTTACGCATCTCCTTTATTTATTGTGTGTTATTTGAAACAATAGCCTCTTGTTATATTCTTCTCTGTGACCCAAGGTCAATAGCAGAGGTTGAGTTAGGAATACTGAGTCATAAATAAAGGGACATAAAAAGGAAACTCAGTATTCTGGTTGTTTTAATTCAACATGGGAAAACTTGACAAAGTGTAATGCTTTTGATGGATCCTGAGATGGTATCTTGGGGGAGGGGAGTATTATAAGAGGATAACGTGGTGGGTGGGAGCAAGGGCAACCAAAGCAAAGACAGTATTTCCATGAAATTGAAACTCTAAAGAACAGATGGCACTTTCACTACTGAAGAGCGATACTCATTCATATCAGGCATCAGATTATTTTTTAAAAATGTATGCCCGTTCGTAAACTAAGAGATATAATTTTAAAAATATGTCCTTGAAAAATAACTCAGCAATAGCTCGGGGTAATTAAGTGAGCCTAAGAGAGGAGTAGAAGGCATAAGGAATGAGTTAAGTAGGTTCCATCTGTGATTCAGGTGATGAGGTTGTGTGGAGAGAAATAGGGGGTCCATCTGGGGTCCTGGGGCTTTGTATAGGAGCACCATTGTTTTATGAAGAAATAAACACACCTGTGCTCTGAGTTTGCCAGCAAAGCCAATCTGTTTCACATTTGAAACTCAGCTCAATTATAAAATCAACGGATCCCTCTGGAACAAGAGTGTGTCAGGGCGACATCCCCCTTCTCCAAATAAGTGTAAACAATCCAACACTAACGCCCAAGCTAGAGCTTTTCTTGAATGCATGTGGCTACAGAACTTGCCAGCCTGGATGGTGGCATCAACATCTTTACCTGGTTTCTATGTCATCCCACTGACCAATACCTGGTATCCTTAGTAATGTAAAATATGTAGCAAAGTCAAAATAAATTAATTAAAAGTTTTGGAAATTTTGAATACTGTTACCTTTGGGATCCTGAAAAAGTAAAGGCAGGCAAAAATCATGATATGAGTATCTTCTATAAAAATAAAACAAAAAGAAAAAAAAAAAACAAGTCCACCCTGTCATTTTTCTGGGCTTTGTAGAGTATGAAAAAGTTATTGCGTGCGTGTGTGTGTGTGTGTGTGTGCCTGTGTGTGTGCCTGTGTGTGTGCCTGTGTGTGTGCCTGTGTACATGTAAGGGCAGTGAGCTTGGTGGTAGTGGTGTCTGGGCCCGGAACTATGTGCAAATACCACGTGTTTATTCCAGCTTTCATTTAGCGGAAGCTCAAAAATTTTTGATGTTAGTTTTTCGAGGAGTTTTTTATTTTTTAGGGCAACTTAATACTGTTTACTTGTTTGTTTCTCCAACCTAAGGTGGCTTTTTAAAGGTTAGGTCTCGGTCTAGTTCAGTGGTGAGCCCCTAATGCTCCATACAGAGCCTGGAACATAGTAGATAGCCAAAAATTGATTACTGATATATATTTTTTAATGTTTATTTATCTTTTGAGTGAAAGAGAGAGAGACAGAGTGTGAGCAGGGGAGGGCCAGAGAGAGGGAAACACAGAATCCAAAGCAGACTCCAGGCTCTGAGCTGTCAGCAAAGAGCCCAATGTGGGGCTCAAACCCATGAACCATAAGATCATGACCTGAGCCAAAGTCAGATGTTTAACCGCTGAGCAACCCAGGGGCCCCTATTACTGATTCAGTAAAAGACTAGGGGAGGGGAATGAGAAAGAGAGGAAACATTGACAGCTAAAATCTTCAGATAATTCCTAAAGTTTATTTGCACCCTTAGGAACAGTTATTTGGCGGAAATTTGTTTCTATGTGCTTTATGATCCAGGACAAGTATTGAGAGTCTACAGTGCTAAGGTGGCATTCAGACTGATTTTCACTGGTATACAGTTAGGTAACCTCTACTGAGCCCTTGTTAGAATAAACATTCACTCTACTTCTATCTCCTGCCTTTGTAAGATTCAGACTGTGAACTAACCACTCTATTTCTCTCAGTTTGAGCCTCTCAGATTTCCACTGATCTTTCCTGCCCACGATCGTCTTCCACATTTGGAACTACCTAGACGCACCAGAGCATAGAGTTACATGTCTTCTCCTTCTCCTTCTCCTTCTTTTTCTCCTTCTTAATGTTTACTTATTTTTGAGAGACAGAGAGAGACAGAGCATGAGCATGGGAGGGGAAAAGAGAGGGGAGACACAGACTCTGAAGCAGACTCCAGGCTCTGAGCTGTTAGCACAGAACCCGATGTAGGACTTGAACTCACAAACAGCGAGATCATGACCTGAGCCAAAGTTGTACGCTTAACTGATTGAGCCACCCAGGTGTCCCTAGTTACATGTCTTCTTTCATATAAGGCATGTGCATTCCAACATTTTAGAGACAATGCCCCCTTCTCTGTTGTATATAAACCAAAGAGGTCACTCCAGAAATAGACATTTCAATTCAAATTATGGAAAGGGAGGGTTAATATTTATTTGCACAGTTTAATGTATCTCCAGTAGTTGGCTGATCAATTGAAGGATAGTCAGATATTGCTAGAAGTACCTATTCAGACTATTTTTGGAATTAGAAAGTCAAAGAGTATGAGGTCAAGGCCAGACTTCCTCGTCAGCCAAGTTGTTTGGGTGTTATCATGAGTTGTCTTACACAGTAGCCAGTAACCATATATGGCTATTAAAATTTCAATATAAATGGATTAAAATTAAATAAAATTAAAGATTTAATTTTGTAGTCTCATCAACCACATTTCAAGTATTCAATAGGCACATGTAGCTAGAATCTACCCTATTGGAGATGGCATCAATAAAGAACATCATGATTCCACAAAGTTCTATTGCTCAGTGCTGTAGAACCTATGTCCTTTGGAAAATTTTAAAGACAGGTTACCTTTAGGGTGCCACCACCAGGGGTATCTGTATGTGTGCATATGTGTGCGTATTTGTGCGTGTGTGTGTGTGTGTGTGTGTGTGCGTGTTGTGTGTTGTGTTTTGTACTTATAGCATCACCAGAAATAATGAACAATTATTTTGCTACTTGTAGATGATTGTTTCATGATGTTTAAGACTTCTTGTGATTGGGGCTACTTTTGAAGTGGTGCATAAATGATGGAACTATCCAATGCAAAGGTAGAGAGTTGTGATCAAATGAAATTATGCTTACTGTATTTTTTTCTTTTGGATCACTCTGCTGTGCTTTTCTTTCTGTTCAAATATGTGTGCGTTGTTGGGTCTTGAGACAGAAATTTCATAAATTGTAGAGCTGATCTTGCCTTCTCTGTTCATAGTAATGCACAAAGAAATGGCAGGCCAGTAGCAGGCATATCTTGGGGAAAATGCAACCTGGATCATAAATTGTAAGACCTCTTATGTATGAGTAAAACTCTGGTGGGGTCACATGGCCCAAATGCTTACTAAACATATAGAACCAAAATGCCTGTGAAATGTTTAGCTATATACTCAGCTCATGAGTAACCAAGAGTTGGCATTTCTTTTTGTCTTACCTTGTTCTCCTTTTGCCTTTTTCCTTCCTCCCTCTTCCTAGCTTTCTCCGTCAACCACTAAACACATATTTACTGAGTGTTCATGAGATTCGGGGAAGGGATTGGTGAACAAACACAGTCCCTATTCTCCTGGAGTTCACAGTCAGGGAAACAGACAACAAAAAATACTTACACAATTAATTATTCAAGAACATTTTGATAAGTACAATAAAGGAGGAATGTAGGATGATAACCAAACAAAAAACCCTGATAACAAGGAGACTTGACTTGGTCTGGACTGGAGGTGGAAGAATAATGAATCTGATATTTGGTTTCCCCTTTGTTAATTAATTCTTCCCTCCGGGCAGGCTAAGTGAAGTATGTTGTATAAACATATGGCGTTGCTGGTATTTCTTTTATGGTGTCTAAGCCTCTCTGAGACTCCTGGTCCAAATTTCAAAGCTGGTCTCATGAAACTGTTCTCAGAGCAAGAGTTAAGAATGACTGCAGGTGGGAAGAATAGAACAGCTGGGAATGGATCAGGAGTAGGGGTGCTACTGTGAGCAATTTTCTTTAACACAAAAATAAATGTATTCTACCAAGGGCTCAGGAGGGGAGAGGTGAGGGCACACACATATTTCTTTGTTGGCATTAATGTTTTCTTGGCAGCTTTGTTACTCTGGACCCATCAGTGTCAACTCATTGATCCGACTTAGCTTGTTGGCTCTCTCCACTGGATAAAAAAAAAAAAAAAATGTTGCTAAATTATATCAGATCCCATGATAAAATATATTCAGCTGTCCCCATAGCTGTGCGCTTGCCCTGGCTTCTGTGGTTACATTAGAAGTTGTGCTTTTTTCTCTATTCATCTCTTTTGTCTTTCTCTGCTATTGCTCTTTTTATCATAGCATCGCTGTCTTCTATCTCCATCCTGCACAAATTCTGACTGGTGATAAGGTACGGGCTGTTAATTGCTGATGCCCATGAAATTCTGAATGGTTGCTTATTACAGGGCTCGGGGTCTTCCTTTGATGACATTTAAGAAATATGATAATGAATTAAAATACGTGTACCCACTTTATGATTTTGTGTGTGTGTGCACATATGGCTAGTCTTTTCTCAAATGCGCTCATGCGATGTTACTTTTGGAATGCGGTTGTCTCCTCAAAGTGGCTATCAAGGGAATTAGGACTCAAATTAAGGATTATTAAAAAGACATTCACACTGAAATATGTTATTACTGCAAAAGCTGTTCTTGCATTAGCAAAATGAAGTTAGTGAAACAACGGGCATTTACAGCTGAGGCTCTAAATCAAAATTCTGCAAAGCATTCCTATTTTTCCACCCCAATAGCATCCTCCCCTCCCCAGTCCTGTCCCCATGAACTTTGGCAGGGACCTCATTTTGTAGAAGCACCAGGCAGGTTTAGAAACCAGTAGAGTGTTCAGCTATTTCTCACATTTGCCCCAAACACTGGCTATTTCCTTTTTGGCTTTAGGGGAATTGGCTCAGCAGGAACTTGAGCTCTTGCACACTCGGTTTGGGAATCTGGATCTATTGCAATATGTCCCATCAGCTATTTGCTTTGCAGTGTAGTATATGTTGGATCTACTAGATGAAAAAGGCACATAACTGATTTTCAAGAGCAAACATCGCACAGCATTTTCAAAACACAGTCTTCCTCCTGTGTTCCCTAGCTCACTTGTTGGTTCAGATATTACTGGATGATTCTGTTGGCAATTTGGGCCTGGGCCTGGATTCTTCTCTCTTCTTACTTTCCCCTTGCAAGCAATATCACAAACCTAGCAGACATAACACCTTTTGTTAACCTCCTCAGTCTTCCTCCAATCTGCTCCCTCCTCTACTGCTCTTCAACTCCATCCCCCTTGGTCTATGTCCTGCTGTCATCATTTCTTGTCTATATCTCAGCTGTGGTCACCACCTTCAGTTTCATCCTTCCCATTCTGCTTCTTTTTTTCTTGAAGAATCCAACTGCCCAGTGCAGAAGATGCAAATTTCATCGTCGTCATCATCATCATCATCATTATGTCTTTTATCAAAAGTCCATCAATGGTTTTACAATGGGCATAGAATTAAGTTAGAACATCTTAACTTGGCATTAAAAAGCCCTCTGTATTATGACCTTTGCTTACTTTGCAAGCTTCATCTGAGTTCATGTTACCTCTGAATTTGTAGTTTTCCTATGGAATACTCTACCACAACATGATCTCTCTCTTTCTTTACACTTGTCCCCCCATCCCCCACCCCTACTCCAGGCCTTTTCTCTCTCTTTCTCTGGTTGGCCAGATGACTCCTTTTAAAATCCAAGAACTGTTGCCCAGAGGCTGTCTTCCCCCAAATCCTGGACCTCCAGGCTGAGTTGAAGATCTCTTATCCATATTCTTATAAAACTACATTCTCATAAGGGACACCTGGGTGGCTCAATCATTTGAGCATCGGGACTTCGGCTCAGGTCATGGTCTCAGGGTTCTTGGGTTCAAGCCCGACATTGGGCTCACTGCTGTCAGCGTGGAGCCTGCTTGGGATCCTCTGTCTCCTTCCCTGCCCCCACTGGCACTCTCTACCTCAAAAACACATAAACAACAACAACAACAAAAAACCCTACATTCTCATAAAAATTACACTCCCCAAGCATTTTTTTAATGTTTATTTTTGTCAATATTTGTAATGTTTATATTTTGTCAGCCCAAAGCCTAACGTGGGGCTCTCACCCATGAAGTGTGAGATCACGCTTTGAGCTGAAGTCTGATGCTCAATCGTCAGAGCCACCCGGGTGGGTGTTTTTTAAAAAAACAGCTTTATTGAAATAGAATTCACATAACAAAGTTCATCCATTTTAAGTGCACAATCCAATGAATTTTGGTATTTACACAGAGCTGGGCAGCCATCACCCTGACAACACTTTTTATTATCTCTATTTTTGATTATAAAAGAAGTGATGAAGTGGTATTTCATGATGGTTTTGATTTTCATTTCCATAGGGGCAAATTATGTTGATGTTTTTTTGTGTGTGCTTATTAGCTATTTGTATATCTTCTTTGTAGATGTATCCATTCAGATCTTTTTTTCCCCCCATTTTCAGTTGAGTTGTCTTTTTATTATTGAATTGTAAGAATTATTTATTCTGGATACTAGACCCTTGGAACATGTATAATTTGTAAATTTTTCTTTCTGTGGGTTGCCCCTTCAGTTTCTTAATAATATCCTTTTAAGTTCCTTTTCATGAATAGCATCCCCCACTATCAACATTGCTCTCCAGAATGGTATATTTCTTTTTACCAAGGATGAACCTACACAGACACATTATAATCGCTCAAAGTCTATAGTTTACTTTAGGGTTCACTCTTGGTGTTGTGTATTCCATGGATTTGGACAAATGTATAATAACGTACATCCGTTATTATAACATCATACAGAGTATTTTTACTGGCCTAAGTATCCTCTGTGTTCTGTCTATTTCCTACCCATTCACACACCAACCCCAGCAACCACTGAACTGTTTATTGTCTCCCTAATTTTGCTTTTTCCAGAATGACGTGTAGTTAGAATCATACGATATGTAGCCTCCTGAGGTTGGCTTCATTCACTAAGTAATATTCATTTAAGATTCCTTCGTGTCTTTTTATGACTTAACAGCTCATTTCTTTCTAGTGCTGGATACTATTCCATTGTCTTAATGTGCCACAGTTTATCCATTCACCTACTGAAGGACATTTTCGTTGCTTTCAAGTTTTCATAATTATGAATAAAGCTGTTGTAAATATTGGTATGTGTATTTTTGTGTCAACAGAAATCTTGAGTTTTAGGTAAATATCGAGGAGCACAATTCCTGGATCATATGAAGAGTCAGGCTAGTTTTATAAGAAACTGCCAAATTGTCTTCCAAAGTAGGGAACCATTTGGCATTCCCACAGCAATGAATGAGAGTTCTTGTATCACATCTTCACTATCATTTAGTGTGGTTGTTTTAATTTGCATTTCCTGATGACATATGATATAGAGCATCTTTTCTTATTTGTCATCTGTATATCTTCTTTGGTGGGGTGTCTGTTAATATCTTTCCACTTTATATTTGGGTTGCTTGCTTTCTTATAGTTAAGTTTTAAGACTTCTCTGTAGATTTTGGATAATAGTCCTTCATCAGATGTGTCCTTTGCAAATACTTTCTTCCAGCCCTTGGCTGGTCTTCTCATTCTCTTAACATTATCTTTCACAGAGAAGTTTTTAATTTTAATGAAGTCTAGCTTATCAATTATTTCTTTCATGAATGGTGCCTTCGGTGTTTTTATCTAAAAAGTCATTGTCATACCCAAGGTCATCTAGGTTTTCTCCTGTGTTATCTTCTAGATGTTTCATAGTATTATACTTTACATTTAGATCTGGGATCCATTTTGAATTAATTTTTTGTGAAGAATGTAAGGTCTATGTCTAGATTCTTTTTTTTTTTCAAGTAAATGTCCAGATTTCTCAGCATTGTTTGTTGAAAAGACTATCTTACTCTCTTGTATTGCCTTTGCTCCTTTGTCAAAGATCAGTTGACTATATTTATGTGAGTTTATTTCTGGGCTCTCTATTCTTTTGCCAGTACCACAGTGTCTTGATAACTGTAGCTTTAAAATAAGTCTTGAACCATGGGGAAGGGGAAGGGGGAAAAAAGGAAAAAAAAAAAAGGAAAAAAAAAAGAAAAAAAAAAGAGGTTAGAGTGGGAGACAGCCAAAGCATAAGAGACTCTCAAAAACTGAGAACAAACTGAGGGTTGATGGGGGGTGGGAGGGAGGGGAGGGTGGGTGATGGGCACTGAGGAGGGCACCTGTTGGGATGAGCCTTGGGTGTTGTATGGAAACCAATGTGACAATAGATTTCATATATTGAAAATAAAATAAAATAAGTCTTGAAGTTTTTAAGAGTCTCTTATGGTTTGGCTCTCTCCCTCTCCATCTTTTTTTTTTCTTCCCCTCCCCCATGGTCTTCTGTTAAGTTTCTCAGGATTCACATAGGAGTGAACACATATGGAATCTGTCCTTCTCTGTATGACTTATTTCACTTAGCATCACACTCTCCAGTTCCATCCATGTTGCTACAAAAGGCCATATTTCATTCTTTCTCATTGCCACGTAGTACTCCATTGTGTATATAAACCACAATTTCTTTATCCATTTGTCAGTTGATGGACATTTAGGCTCTTTGCATAATTTGGCTATTGTTGAGAGTGCTGCTGTAAACATTGGGGTACAAGTGCCCCTATGCATCAGCACTCCTGTATCCCTTGGATAAATTCCTAGCAGTGCTACTGCTGGGTCATTGGGTAGGTCTGTTTTTAATTTTTTGAGGAAACTCCACACTGTTTTCCAGAGCGGCTGCAACAGTTTGCATTCCCACCAGCAGTGCAAGAGGGTGCCCGTTTAACTGAGGGTTGATAGGGGGTGGGAGGGAGGGGTGGGTGGGTGATGGGTATTGAGGAGGGCACCTGTTGGGATGAGCACTGGGTGTTGTATGGAAACCAATTTGACAATAAATTTCATAATAAAAAAAATAAAATAAGTCTTGAACTCAGAGAGTGTGAGTCTTTCTACTTTGTTCTTCTACATCGATATTGCATTGACTATTCTGGGTCTTTTATCTCTCCACATAAATTTTAGAATCATCTTGTTGATATTCACAACATTTTGACTGGGATTGCACTGAATCTATAGATGAAGTTGGGAAGAATTGACAGCTGGATCATGTTGAGTCTTCCTCTTCATGACATCAAATATCTCTCCATTTATTTAGTTATTCCTTGATTTTGTTTATCAGACTTTTGCTATCTTCCTCATTGACAATGTACCATATTGCTAGATTTTTACCTAAGTTATCTCACAGGGGGGTGCTAACATAAATAGTATTACATTTTTAATTTAAAGTTCCACTTGTCCATTGCTGGTTTATAGGAAAGTGATTGATTTTTGTATATTAAACTTGAGTCCTGCAACCTAATATAATAGCTTATTGGTTCCAGCAGGCTTTTTTGTTGATTCAATTGGATTTTATACATAGATGAACATGTATTCTGCAAACAAAAACAGTTTTATTTCTTTCTTCCCAATCTGTATACTGTTTATTTTCTTCTTCTCTTATTGCATTAGCTAGGACTTCCAGTATGATGTTGGAAAGGAGTGGTGTAGTGGGACATCCTTGCATTTTACCTAGTCTTAGAAGGAAAGCTTTGAGTTTTTCACTATTAAGTATGTTGATAGCTATAGTCTTTTTATAGATGTTCTTCATGAAGTTGAGGAAATTTCTCACAATTTCTAGTTTACTAAGAGTTTTTACCATAAATAGGTGTTGGATTTTGTGGAACGCTTTTTCCACAACTATTGATAAAATCATGTGATTTTTTTTCAGCTTGTTAATCTAATGGATTTTATACATTGATTTTTGAATGTTGAACCAGCCTTGCATGCCTGAGATAAATCCCATTTGGTTATGGAATATGATTCTTTTTATACATTGTTGGTTTTTGTTTGCTAGTATTTTACTAAGAATTTCATATCTATATTTATGAGAGATATTAGTATATAGTTTTATTTATTATAATGTCTTTGTCTGATTTTGGGATTGGGGTAATGCTGGCCTCATAGAATGAATTAGGAAACGTTCCTTCTGCTCCTGTCCTCTGAAAGAGATCACAGAGAATTGGTATAATGACTTTCTTAAATTTGTGACAGAATTAACCATGAACCCATCAGAATTTGCTGCTTTCTGTTTTGGACATTTCTGTTATGGATTATTTTTTCAAAATTTTAAATAGATATTGGCCTATTCAGATTGTCTGTTTCTTCTTGTGTGTGCTTTGACAGGTTGTATCTTTCTAAGAATTGGTCCATGTCATCTGAGTTATCAAATGTGTGAACATAGGTGAATTTGTGGTCACATTTGTGGGTTTTTTATGTGTGTTCAAATTATTTTCTTGGGTATGTCCTTCGTAGTAAAATGATGCTGTCAGGCTTAAAAACTTTGTATTTCTTATAAAATGGGTGTGCTTGCAATATACTCTTTCAAATTTTGTTTAGCTGGGAAAGTTTTTACTTTGTTTTTCTTTTTAAGGATTGTTTTTCTGATTCTTAGTGACAGCACTTTGAATATGTCATTAACTGCCTCCTGGCCTCCACTGCTTCTGACAGGAAGTAAGACCTTAATCTTATTGATGATCTCCTGTGCATGGCAAGATTTTTTTTTCTTGCTGTTTTAAAGATTTCTTTTTGTTTCAATATTTTTGCTATTAAGCATTGGGGTGTGGATCTCTTTGCATTTATTCTACCTTAATCTTCTTGAGCTTCTTGGATGTGTAGATCAAAAACTTTAATCAAACTTGTGATATGTTCTGCCATTGTTTTTTGAAATATATATTCAATATTTTTTTTCTGCAACCGTCTTCTCTACTTCTGCTAATGCCATTACAAATATCTTGTTGCACTTACTAGTAACATACATTTCTTTGTGGCTTTGTCAATTTTTCTTTTTCTCTCAATGTTTCAGACTGCATATGGTCTATTAATATATCTTCAAGTTTACTGATTTTAAGTCTTTATCAAGTCCAACCTCTGAGTCCCTTTCTGCATCAAAGGCAATTTTTGTTGCCTGCTTTTTTTTTTTTAATTACAGTCACACTTTCCTATATGTTTGCGTGTCTTGTAGTTATTTTGTCGAAAAGTTAACATTTTCGACAATTTAGCAACTCTAGATAATCATCCTCTCTCACAGAGCTTTCTGTTACTCATTGTTTGCTTGTTTATTTTCTCAGTGACCTGGCTCCACTGACTATTTTACTGAAGTACGTTTCTCCCCCAGTGTGAAGTCTCTGCGGCCACTCCACAGAGGGCACTGCCTTGGGCATGCACACAGTCACCTTGTGATGACAGTGGTTTTAGCAGGGCCCCCTCAGTGTCTTTCCATTATAAGCTTTCTGCCTCTGTTGGCATTACATCCAGCTTGAAACTGCCCTAATTGCTAGTTAATTGTTCTATTGTTTTTGACAATACCCAAGGGCATAAATTGTTTCACTGTCTTATTCAATTCAGTTTGGAACACTGAGCAGGAAGAGCTTTTGAAGTCAATCTTTGAGGTTAGTTCTAACTTTGGGAGATCTTCATAGCTTTTTCTTTCCCTGGTTCTCTCTGGTAAACTAGCTGGACCACAATTTCTCTTATTGCTCTCATGAAGCTACCAACCTTTTCTTAACTGGTTGCCATCAAAATCTCAACCATTTTTGAGGCTCGAATTCCCCTATCAGTACTCTGTTTCAAATAACTATTTGTTCCTTTGAGAATAATTCTCTGTTTTTTTTTACCTGACTCTTCCTGGGCAGAATCTTTAAGCCACTGATGTAGAAGTGAGATGGGGACAGTGGCCTGCTTCTCTCATAGAGACATTCTGTTTTACACTCAAAGAGATGGGTGCCAGCAATAGCTTCTGGGTCTTCTTGGCTTTTCTCTCCTGTATAGGATCTTCTTCTCATAAGCAAGCTGGGGTGAGGAGGGACAGGATTCCAGTGTTCTCAGGTGGTCTTCCACTCTATCCGTGGGGCATGTGTGAAGAAAGGGAGTTACTGACCTCTCAGCTATACTTACCTGGAATGTAGCTTCTGCAACATGCAGCTGGGAGGAATGACAAATGTCTATTACCTGCCCCTCCCAGGAAGTACTATGGTGCTTGATGGGAAGTTGATGGACAGCTCTATTTTCTTGGCCATATCTCCATTAAGTGGGGCTTCCATCATGCTCAGCTGGGCTGGGGGGAGCCGAGTAACATGTTATGGCTCAAGTGGCAGAAAATCTCACTGTTTTTACCAAAATTTAGTAGACTGTCTTGAATAAATGATTCCTCATTTGCTGCATAACCTTACAATTTCCAGAGACTTTAAATGGCTGTTTCTAAAATAAATTTAAGCAATTATGATTGTTTCGCTGGAAAGTGGGTCCTCAAAGATCCTCAAAACATTATTGTCCCCACTGAAATTTTGATTGAGGGAGTGTGTGTGTGTGTGTGTGCGCGCGCGCATCGCGCGCGTGTGCTGCCAGGGTGCATTGCTGGGCTCTTATTTTTAGGATTTTTTTTTTTTTTAACATAGGACAGATTATACTGGTAGTGATTTAAAGTACTGACATAAAGTTTCCTTTTTCTTTTTCTTTCTTTTCTTTCTTTCTCTCTCTCTCTCTCTTTCTTTCTTTCTTTTTTTCTATTGAGAGAGAGAGAGACAGAGAGCATGAGTGGAGGAGAAGAGCAGAGGGAGAGAGAGAACCTCAAGCAAGCTTTGCTCAGCTTGGAGCCCGCTGTTGGACTCCATCCCATAGCCTTGGGGTCATGACTTGAGCTGAAATCAAGAGTCACACACTCAACTGACTGAGCCACCCAGGCACCCTAAAGTTTCCTTTTTAAAAGTAAATTAACTGAAACTATATGTTTCGACTGTAGAAAGACTTAGTAGTGATGAAAATCATAGCCCTTACTGAAGTAGGGAACATCAACACTTCATGTTAAATTGAGGAAATAAGAGATAAAGAAAGGTTGGGGCGCCTGGGTGGCTCAGTCGGTTAAGCGTCCGACTTCGGCTCAGGTCACGATCTCGCGTATGCGAGTTCCAGCCCTGCGTCGGGCTCTGTGCTGACCGCTCAGAGCCTGGAGTCTGTTTCAGATTCTGTGTCTCCCTCTCTCTCTGACCCTCCCCCGTTCATGCTCTGTCTCTCTCTGTCTCAAAAATAAATAAATGTTAAAATTTTTTTTTTTAAAAAAAGAAAGGTAATGAATGATTCCTAAAAGGAAATATATATTTTTTTCACCTCTGAGTCAAAACGTGGACAAACAGTAGCCACAACACTTTTACCCATACCAACAATCATGTTCATGTCTAGCATTTCTAGTTCATTTCAGATTTGGTCTCCAATATTCTCCACTAAAAAAGAACTAAGACTTCCAAGGAAAATAATTTGAGTCAAGAAAAAAATCAGCATAGTGCTAGAAATGACTATTATTGACAGAAGGCAAGGACATTTTTAAGACTGTCAAGGGCAGTAATAAAGAACAAAGAAGTTGGCTCAAAGGAGCTCTACTGGGAAGGTTATAGTCATTTGAATATTAAAGCGGATGAAAGTTATGGTTAATTACAAAAGTTTTGAAAGGTTAGGAAGTTTTCACACAAAAGAAGGTAAAACAGAGAAATTTTAATTTTAGTTGTTTAATTACTGAACAAATGCTATTGTATGTTGGCATTTTATATGTTCTTCAAAATACATAGTTGCAAAGCATTGACATTTGCTTGCTTTTTTCTGTGTAACTAGATTTCGGTAGATACAGAATACTTGGAGTAATCCAGAGAGTTCTAGACAAATTGGGAACTGTACTCATTAAAAAAACTTATCCATAAAACTGATCATACTTATCCTGGTAGCTTATCAGTTTGAAAAGGGTTTGGTGGTAAATAACCAAATTACCATTTACAGCCAAAGTTTAGTTTGTTTCAAGATAATACCCCCTATGCTCCTTCAAAGAAGACTAAGTATGCAATTGATTCTGTTTATCCTAGGACATATACCTCCAACTGACACTGCTAATTTAAAAAAGATGCTTGTAAGGCTTATTTTTTTTTTAACAATGATAGCAAAATTGGTAAACGTGTTGTGATGGTGAATAATGGCAGTTAAATATAACACAGTAACAAGACAGCCACATAACGCCAGGTAAACATGACTCTAAGAGAATATTATTCTAGGTAAAGGTTCCAGTTGGCAAAATATTTAAAGCTAACTAAAAGGCATGGGCCCTCACAGCTTTATCAATATACCTAGTGAAGTTAAGACATAAAAAGGAAGCTGAATCTGATGTTACATAGCTCAAGTTTGGGTTACATTCAGAAAAAGCAACTACATACTCTGGTTCTCTTCAGATCATATAAATCTGTTGCCTTTTACTAGAGATTTCTGTGGAGAGGAAAAAACAGCTACATGTTGCACCTGGCCAAGAATCCATTAATTTATAACCCAGAACCTGTAACCTTGACTGGTCTGAGATGCTATCATTTATCTTTTTTGTCTAAAATAACTATGACTTTCGGAAAATATCTGAATAAGTTTGAGAATAGCCTTAGGATGGTGTCATCTGCCTATAACTATAAGCAAGTATAAAAACAAGTGTACAATGACAAAATGAACGAAATGCATGGTACCAATAATTGAAAATGGGTTTTAGATGGAGTATAGCACTTTCTCCAGATACTATAGATAGTAACTCTATTTGTGTTGTACTGCTCTTTAAGGTGTTTGAAATATTTAAAAGACTTAGATATACTAAATTTGTAAATTTTCTTAACTTGTTTAAGAAAACTTTATTACCAATATATAGCCATCCATTTCTAAATAAAATTGTTTAATGTTTATTAGATATGCATGTAATTAATTGAGCATTTAATAAAGTATAATTGGTAAGTGTTCTTCTTTATGCAAAATAAAACCCTCGGACATGAGTCTAATCCACAGTAAAAAAAAATTGGATGAAAAATGTTAGAGAAATAATGATAAACATGGTAGATGGTGGAACGTTTTAGGCAAAAATAGCAATGGAGACAGAGAGATACGTGATATTTGGGAAAACCTGTTTTAAGTGTTAAGAACATAGCTACTGGTGTTATAGAGATCTGGGTTTGAGTTCTCAGCACTCCATTTATTACTGTGTGATTAGTGTGTGAAAGACAGTTACCTAAACTTTTAATCCCTTCTTGTCCTCATCTGAAAAACATAGGAAGAAAATACTTCCCTCCCAAGGCTCAGGACAATATTTCCAGCTGAGTACCAGATGCATGGTGACATTTTCAATAAATGGTCAGTGTTGTTCTTACCATCCTTTATACTATTTTAGTGAACTATCTCTTGCGTTTGGGAGGCGTTATTAAAATAATTTGTGCCATTTCACAATATTGACATATCCTTCCTTAACCTAGTACATTTCCTTTCACCATTACCTTGCTAACATCCTCTGCTCTGTCTCCTCTTCTTCTACTTCTCAGTCCTCTGGTTGAGGCATCCGCGTCTGCCATTCCTACAGAGGGGAACCCATCAGGGTCCTATTCCCTGACTTTTTTCTCATTCAGTCCAGTGTGATCAGGGAATCTCATCTAATCCAATACGATGATGATTCTCAAGTCTCTATTCATGGATTTGGCCTCTCCCAAGTTCCAATGCTACATAGCCAAAAAAGAAATTATCCAGTGTATAACCATCTCTAACTTGACAAATTAAAACTCAAATACTCTATCTTGTCTATTCTCCTTAACTTAGTTGTAGATAACATCACTCATCTCATTCAAGAGTAAAACCCAGCATTTGCTTTCTCCTTTTCCCCCCCTCACACTGTAAGTGCTAACCACTGTGCTAACTGCTTAGATTGTGTGTGTGTGTGTGTGTGTGTATGTGTGTGTGTGTGTGTGTGAGAGAGAGAGAGAGAGAGAGAGAGAGAGAGAGATGGAGACAGAGATAGAGAGAGAGAGATAACATTTTTGTACTCGTGGAGATTATAATCTCTGTGGAGGAAATATACAATAATAAAGAAGTCCCAAAAATAAATGTGCACCTTGAAAACATATAATGTTAGTTGACTTAGGAAAGTCAAGGAAGTTTGAAGAGAGTATTGATTGAGTTGGGGCTACAAGAGATGTAGATGTTAGTTGGGCAAAGTGAAATGGCATTCCAAGCAGAGGGAACATCAAAGGCTCTAGGGAGTGAGGGATCATGGTGCAGTTTAGAAACTGAAAGAAGGTCAATTGTAACAAGACTGGATAGAGCGTTAGATACGACAAAATGGCACATGGAAGCTAAGATTTTGGTTTTACTTAAAGATTAATTTTAAGCACTATGAGTACAGCTTTAGATATTTTCATTTATTTATTTTTTCTTCTTGTATTTATTGAGTTGGACTAGGTTTCAGGCACTTCTCTATGCTCTTGGGATAAATCAGAATAAGACAGACAAACCATCACCACCTTCCAGTAGTTTATATTCTTGTAAGAGGAAGCAACTAATATGAAACTAATGCAATAAATAAGTAAAGCATACAGTGTTTTGGAAAGTGAATGCTATGGAAAGAGAAGTAGGGCAGCTAAAGGGAGATTGAAACTGTCAAAATGTGGAAGATGTTATTTTAAATACGACGTTTGCTGTAGTCTTCATTGAGAAAGTAACACTTCAGCAAAGAGGCGAAGGAGGTGAATTAGCCAGTCATGTGGATATCCAGGAGTGGAGTATTCAAATAGAAGGAATAGCCAGGACCAAGACCCTGGAGCAGAAGCCTGCTGGGCATGCTCATATCCAAGGAACAGCAAAGAAGCCATATGATTGGAGTGGAGTGGGAGAATAATAGGCATCATATTTAAAATTAATGAGTGTGGGTCCATATTTTTAGTATTTGTGGACCATTGAAAGGACTTCAGTTTTAATCATAAGAACGCTTGTTGAGTCCGAAGTTCAGTGCAAATGTCAAAAGTCATTTGGAACTTTGAGGGGAGGTCATGGACATACAAGTTTTTGATTCATCTCTAACTAGCAGCTAAAACCACGGATATGGAAGAGACTATCTAGACCAGAAGACTGGCAAATTCCATGGGACAAATCCATTCTACTGGCTGATTTTGTAAATACAGTTTTATTAGAACACAGCCACACCTATTAATTTACATATTGTCTATGTCTGCTTTCACTTTACAAAAACAGAATTGAATAGTTACAACAGATCGTGACCTGAGCTGAAGTCGGCCGCTTAACCGACTGAGCCACCCAAGCGCCCCTGTTTTGTTTTTTTTAGAGACAGAGAGAGAGAGAGAATCATAAGCAGGCTCCATGCCCAGCACAGAGCCCCACCTGGACCTCCATCTCATGACAATGAGCTCATGACCTGAGCATAAATTAAGAGTAGGATACCCAACTGACTGAGCCACCCAGGTGCCCTACTTCTATTTCTCTTTAAAGCAGGGGTAGCAAGAGGGAGAGAGGGAGTAGACTAGAGAAACAGTAGACTTGCCAGTCAATATAGTATACTCATCTTAGTTTAAAGACAATGGAGTTATACTAGAGCCAGCCTGTCTTTTTGGGTGCTTTGTTTTCTTTTGTTTTTAAATATGTGCTCAGGGGGGCCTGGGTGGCTCAGTTGGTTAAACATCTGACCCTTGGTTTTAGCTCAGATCATGATCTCACAGTGTGTGAGTTCGAGCCCCATGTGGGGCTCTACGTTGACAGAGCGTAGCCTACTTGGGATTTGTCTCTCCCTCTCTCTCTGCCACTCCCAGGCTTGTTCTCTCTCTTTCTCTCTCTCTCTCTCTCAAAAAAAAAAAATTCAAAGAAATAAATGAATGAATGAATGAATGAATGAATAAATCTGTGCTCAGCAACTCAGGTGCAGGCATGGAAGATATATTTGTCCAGGTTCATTCAATATTGGAGGTTTGAAAGGGGGATGAGGCACAACACTGAGGGGGAAATGATGTTATGCTTTATCGACAGTGTTATTTAAGAGATGGATTCTGGATTCTAAAGATTAGAAGGGAAGAGTGAGTGGAGGCACCTGGAAGGTTAAAGCAAGAAAATTTTGGTAAACAAGGCGGAAGAAAAAAATTTTGTTTAGAAGAGAGGGTGACTGATAGAGATTTTGGAATGTGAAGCAATCTACGTATAACCAAGTTCAAGGAATAAACTTGAAAGGGTTAGAATGGGTCGTTTGGAGATGAAGAACCTAGGGATGTGAACCAAGGTTGTTCAATGAATTACCCTTATAGAATTTGAAGTAATGAGAGTTGATGCTCCCATTTTGAGAATTTTGAGAGTTTGGGTTGGCTACAAAGAGAGTGGGGAAGAATTTTTAATGACTGAAAATTCATGGGGCTGACTATTTAAAGACTGAAGAGGGACAAATTGGAAAACAACAGATCACGCTATTTAGAGAATGGTGTAGTCAGAGGGCAGAAACCTCAAAGGAGATGGTTTATTTATTTATTTTATTATTATTTTTTTTAATATATGAAATTTACTGTCAAATTGGTTTCCATACAACACCCAGTGCTCATCCCAAAAGGTGCCCTCCTCAATACCCATCACCCACCCTGCCCTCCCTCCCACCCCCCATCAACCCTCAATTTGTTCTCAGTTTTTAACAGTCTCTTATGCTTTGGCTCTCTCCCACTCTAACCTCTTTTTTTTTTTTTTTCCTTCCCCTCCCCCATGGGTTCCTGTTATGTTTCTCAGGATCCACATAAGAGTGAAACCATATGGTATCTGTCTTTCTCTGTATGGCTTATTTCACTTAGCATCACACTCTCCAGTTCCATCCATGTTGCTACAAAAGGCCATATTTCATTTTTTCTCATTGCCACATAGTATTCCATTGTGTATATAAACCACAATTTCTTTATCCATTCATCAGTTGATGGACATTTAGGCTCTTTCCATAATTTGGCTATTGTTGAGAGTGCCGCTATAAACATTGGGGTACAGGTGCCCCTATGCATCAGTACTCCTGTATCAAAGGAGATGGTTTAAATTTAACAGGAAGAGCAGTAAGAAGTCACAGAGAACCAGAAGGACAGCACGAGCTCTTCTTTTTCTAGAATTAAAACAGATGTGAGAAAATAATTATCTACTATTTGAGGAAAGTATTTAAAAAGTGCACAAATAATGACAAAATGAACTCAACCACAGTACCTATACTTCAGAATGGATTTTCGAGTGAACATCCACATATACCACAAAGACAGCAGGATTGACGGTTCCAGAGGGCATAGAAAAATGGTCTGGTATGGCAGACTGAGAAAGGAGTAGGGGATGACACAGAACTTGTTATGACGATACAGTGGAGGACAGACGGACAGAAGGGCATGATAGATTTGAACTAGTGGTCACTTTGAAATAGCTGGGTATCACGCCTACATCCAATAAGTCACGTATCCTATATCAAAACAACACCAAGACCTAGAAACTCTAGAATAAACTTCCTCTGACCTGCATCACCATTTTTATATTTGATTTTACCTCTACCACCTTGATTTAGAACATCACATCTCTCACTCTTAGATCTTCCCAAATTTTCCTAGCATCTCCAGGTCTCCAATCATGATCACATTTAACCCAATCTCTAAAAAGCTTCCTAATCATCTAATTGTTATTCAAAATACCCATTCAATGGCTTCCCAATGTGAAGTTGTTTCATATAGTTCTGCTTGTCTGCCAAATCTCTTCTTCCCCAGGAACATTAGGCTCCATTCATACGGAACCATGTTTTCTAGAACTTGCCATGGTATTGGACACGTCCAAGCCTTTGCTCATGTATGATCTCTACCTGGAGCTTTTCTTCCACCTCTTGTGTCAGACATTTTTGTCTCCCTTACAGCCATGCCTCCAACTCAAGGCTTTCCCTGAATTTAATTTTTCAGGAAGTGTTAATCAATCTCTCCTTTGTATCTTGTATATATGTCTATTAAAATTGCTTTGACAAATGTTTGTTGCATTTATGTGTTTCCTTAACAGTTTTCTCTACTAGACAATAAACTCCTTGAATGATGATGTCTGTGACCTAAAAGATGCTTAATAAAGGCTTGCCAAATTGAAGTGGACTTCACACACCTGCTCTTGCCATAAGCACGCTGTTCTCAAGTAAGCGTTCTCTCTTTTGGCTCCACTCTTGAAATACAAATTGACCTCTCAGAATTTGTCTTCTAATGCCCTTGTTGGAAAATGTTAATAACTGGCCAGTGACAGGCATGATTAAGCCTTCTCTTCTCCTTTATTTACATTGGTGTCACTGCACTGGCTCTGAGAGAGCCGTAAAGAACACTAACACTGCATCCACGGTGACAGAACAAACCATTCCCTAGAAATTGATAAGGACTTTTCTTTCTGGAAATGAATTTGGTTGTGGCAAAACAAACAGTTGTCTCAACTGCAGCCCATCCCTTTTTCTTTAATAACTTCCATTTATTTTATCACATCCCTTTCTCCAAGTAGTATAATGAACGCATTTATCTTTAAAAAGGATGGGGATTGGCAGAATTTCCCCCAATTTAGAGGAAATCTAAATGACCTTTAACAAAGCCTCTTTACATGTTTTAAGCTGTCTTGGTTTGGGAGTTTAGGTGAATCATGTTGGATTTTGGGTCTTATGTCTTAAATAAGAATCAATGATCCTGAAAAGAAATGAAACAGCAAATTTTGTTTTGTTGACCGGGATAAAATACTCAAACTAGTAGTATATTAAAGAAATTCTCAAGATGATTTCATGTGAGTATTATTGGCTGGTATGATTAAAAAAAAAATAGAATTTCCCTCCTGGTTCTGGGGAAAAAATAAAACACAACTACTTGGTATCTTAAAACCCTAACGTAAATTACCTGGCAAGTGAGTATCAGGCAGGCATTTGTAAACTCCTAGTATGTTCTGGAAAATGTGGATCTTTTGTTCCCTTCGATTTTATCTGCCAACAAAGAGTTAAGAAAAAAAAAAAGAAAGAGAAACTAGCACATCTTGTTGGAGTGACAGCTTTGCCCATATTTCCTTTGATTTAAAAATTTCTGTTTTTTTTTTTTTAAACAAAACTTTCTGGTCAGTAGGTCTCAAACATTCCTTTTTCTCTAGAAAATGAGAAAACATAGATCTCAGCAGAAAAATAGGTTTAAATATATTGCTCATCTTTGAAAAACTCTGCCTTATTTAGATTCCTTTCAGGCCATTGATTTGAGGAAATATTGACTCAGGAAAAGCACAACACACACACACACACACACACACACGCGCACGCGCACACGCACACACACATGCACACACACATCACAAAACCAAAGAGAAAAGCAGACAAATAACCAATAACAGCAGCAAGTAACCATTCTTATTTCAATCTCACCAAATTAACCCAACTCTGAAATTTTTCCGTAAAACTTGTCAATGGAATGATTGCTTTAGAATTTCTATGTTCAATGATAAAAGAAGTAATCATGTGTGGTTTCTGGGTTACCTACCAGCTCTGGCGATCAGACACTTCAACGAAAATGCTGATCCTAGTTTGCATTTAGAAACTAAGAATGTCCAGAAAATTCCATTTTCCAAGAGATTCTCCACTACTCTTATGACATGCTTTTTGATATACAATCAGTAGGACTTCCAATCCCCTTCTGAAGATAAGAAAGCTTATATTAAGTGAATGGATTCTTTGCCTATGGTCACTCGTTTGAACTAGGAACAGAAACTAGGAACATAAATATTCTGATAAATTGTTTCACTGGACTCATATTTATATTTATTTAAGAGATAAGTCCTTCCTGCATTTCTGCTCTAGCGAACTAGTAGAATACAATGATGCCCTATTAATCTGGAACCATGCAGGAATAAAGACGGTCTGGGGATTTTTCAGATGCTTATAATACCTAACATCTATACAATGCTTTTCCATATACACAGGGCTTTCACAGCCACTGTTTGATTTTATCCTCAAAACTTAGGGCATTTCACAGTTGTGAGAAAGCTGAAGTTAAGAAAATAGAGGTGAAAAAGCTTGCCCATGTTACAAAATTAGTTGTCAGGGTAAGAAGTGAAATCTGGTATTTTAACTTAGAGTAAAATGTTCTTCTTCAGGGAACTCTTTTTTTAAAAATTTTTAAAAAATGTTTGTTTGTTTTTGAGAGAGAGACAGAGCATGAGTAGGGGAAGGACAGAAAGAGAGGGAGACACAGAATCTGAAACAGGCTCCAGGCCCTGAGCTGTCAGCACAGAGCCCCATGCGGGGCTTGAACTCACAGAGCCGTGAGATCATCATCTGAAGTCGGAGGCTTAACCAACTGAGCCACTCGGGCACCCCCTTACTTCAGGGAACTCTTAAAAGTAAATGTCAACTCTACAAGTATCAAAATAAGTTTTTGTTTACAGTTCTGTAACAAAATTTTTTAAACATTTATGGTGTCTTTCCTGGTATTCACAGAGAAAAGATACTGAATATGATTTAAACTTTTTTTTTGTTTTTTGTTTTTTGTTTTGCCTTTGAGACAGGATGGTCATAATTAGCTTCCATTATTGTACTTTACTGTCACAAATACAGGGCTGTGCTTACATTTTAGCGTTTCTTTCTTATTTCTCAGTAGGAGTTTGTCAAATATCACCCCTCCTGATATGTGTGCTCACCTCAAAAAGCCTTTTATTTTCTTTTCCATTCCATCTTCTAATGTATGCTTCTAATATACTCTAGTCTGAGAGGCTAGGTCATTAATCTTATTAAATGTGTTGGCTATGGTAATGGGTAAAGCGATCAGCGAGGGACTAAAATTCCCAAACGTTAGTGTGCACAAACACTGCTTGGGGAGTGTGTAAAATACAGATGCATGGGACCTACTCTCAAATCTGGAAGATCTGGAATGGAGACTAAGAATGGTAACCAATTCTCCATGCGGTTCTGAAGGACGTTTTCTCCTGTCTGTCATTTAATAACACCAGTGTAGGAGCAGGATACGTGTTTCATGCGTGAAGCATATGATATCAATTCCATATCTTTTAGGTTGTTTACTTTAGATTCTAGAAGAGGCAACATGGTTCAGTAAATAAGATTTGGAGTCAGTCACACCTGGAATTAAAATCCAGTTATGTTACTTTCAAGTTAAGTGACCTTGGAAACAGGTTCTTAACCTTCCTCATCATCATATCGTGTGGGAAATGCTTCCTCACCTCATGTCACAGGGCTGCTATTTATGATGAAACGCCATCATGCCTGTGACAGTATCTTCATATACTGTATAGTTCCATATGGTTATTTAGAATTTTATAGTTTGTTGCTGCCAGAACACTTACTGAGAGATGAATCAATTATTAGTTTTCTGAAGCTCAGTGGCTTTCCAATTGGTGTAGCCAAAATGCCGCTAAACTACCATTCCTAGCTGCATCAGCAACCAAGATAGGACATTCAAGACCCGGACACCCTGGCTATCAGCCCTTCAGGGCACATCAAGAGCCAAATTTGTTCAAGACCTTGCCAGAATTCGGGAGAAACACACACACACACACACACACACACACACACCACAAAAGTGAAGGGAGAGCAAGGTAGAGCCTGCTCCCGGTGAAATGAAAATTGAAGGGTTTTCTGCTGCAGATTCTTCCTCCAGGTTTAACACCTGCTCAGTCACCCAACCCTCCCAATTTGAATAAGTGATTAACAACTCATTAACAGATCATTAGCTAAATCAGCCCAGTGTAGTGAAGAGGACCCAGGTTCACTAATTCCCCTGGATTATCACCAAATGCAGACCAAAAAGGAAATTAAATATGGCTGATAAAAATGCGAGCAATTATGCTATTTTTGTATCAGGGTGGGGGAAAGTGGTTTGTAGAAATGACTCTTCTCCTTTCCATCCAGGAAAGCAGGAGTTTGGCCCTGTACTTGTTACATTCCTGAGTATAATTCAGGAACCGTTTTACTACCCACCCCCTCCCCCCATCTCAGATTTTCCCAAGTGGCTGAGTGGATGCCTGATTACTCCTGGACCATTGGGTATTTCAGGGTTTTTTGGGGGGGAGGTATTTCAGGTTTTTAAAAATTAATTTATTTCTAAAATTCCAGCATAGTTAAAATACAATGTTCTGTTAGTTTTGGGTATACACTGTAGTGATTCAACAATTCTGTGCAATTTTGTTCAATAATTCTATTGATGAACACTTGGATTGCTTCCATATCTTGTCTATTGCAAATAATGCTGCAATAAACTTAGGGGTGCATATATATCTTTTTGAATTAGTGTTTTCATTTTCTTTGGATAAACACCCAGTAGGGGAATTACTGGACCACATGTAACTCTACTTTTGACTTTGTGAAGAACCTCCATACTGTTTTCCACAGTGATGGCACCTGTTTGCATTCCCATCAACAGTGCATGAGGGTTCCCCTTTTTCCATATCCAGGTTTTTTTTAAGTTTATTAATTTATTTATTTATTGAGAGAGAGAGGCAGAGAGAGAGGGAGAGAGAGAATCCCAAGCAGGCTCCACACTGTCAGTGCAGAGCCTGATGCAGGGCTCGAACTCACCAACCATGAGATCGTGACCTGAGCCGATGTCAGACACTTAACCAACTGAGCCACTCAGGTGCCCCTCTCCATATCCAGTTTTAAGTCTCTTCTCTCAATAGCTCCCTGTGCACATGTCAGATGTTGGTCTGGCTGCCTAATGACTGCTTTCTGCACTTCATATAAGAAATTAACTTTTCCATTTGGTTACAGTCTGGTGAAAGAAGGGGCAGATGACACAAACTGAGCCAGTCAGATACTCCCTTCCTGGATTCAATTTCTCGCACAGAGGTTCAGAAACACTGAAAATGGTGGCCCGAATTAGTCACTTGTCTTTCCTGCCTCGTCAGGTACCTTGGTTTCTGCTTATTTCCAAACCTGGATCTCCAACTTCTCCTTGACTCTGAATCCCCATTAGCTTTTCCATCCATCACTTTTACCCAAGCCATTCTGAATCCATTTCTCTTGCCTTCCACTAAAGAACTCTGATAATGTGGACGTTTTCAAGGAAAAGAGGAGAGAGACTGAGTTAAGTCTTAAAAACTGGAATCAATTGCTCTTACCTTTCATATTTTGATGGCTTTTTGTCTGAAAGTCTTCTCCAGCTCAGAAGTGGTCACCACACTCCTCACATTTGGCCGTCAGCATAGCTGATTGTTTTATCTCTAGATCGTACATAGATTCTGTCCATTTGTCTCAGTCTTTGCTGCCACTTTTGCCCCCCTGCTAAATACTTTCACAAGACTGCTCCCAGCCCCCACCCACACAAGTTAACATAAATTGGATTATCTCATTAGATTAGTTAACCATCTCAGTGACTTCCTATTGCACTTAAAATAAAAATCCTGTTTGACCTACTGGTTGTCTCTTTATGTCCAGCCTCTCTCATGCCTTTCCCTCACTGGGGCCATCAGACACATAGCACCCTTTCAGTTCCTTGGACAGGCAGAGTTCTTTCCCAGATCAGGTCGTATGAAAACGTGATGCTATTCCTCTTCACATGAATATTTCCCTTTTATCCTTTAGATAGTAGTTTAATGTGACCTCCAAAAAGAATCCTTCCCTGATCACCCTATGCAAGTAAATTTTGTTTCTATTAAAGGACTCACAAACTTGTGATTACATACTTATTTATTTTTGTCTGCTTATTGACTATTTTCTTCATTAGGAGGATGAGCAAAAATTATAGTTTGTTCACAACAGTCTAAGTCTATGCTGATTATCCCAGCAAATTATTACAGGTCATTTAAAATGCCCAGGTTTGAAAGGTCACCCTAAACTTCAGATGATAAGCATCATGAGAGCAAAACCTGGTATGGTCTTTTTGTTATGTTCTTATTTCTAAAAATTTAACCAAGACCTGTTAAGTTCTTGGGCGAAGAGTCCTCTTAGGGACCTCGCGAGCTCATGATCAAATTATCACCATGAAAAATCTCACAAAAGGCATTTTCTGGAATATTGTAACACTGTAATCTCCATCTCTAATTTACAATGGCCTGCAAGATTTTTTCTCTCCCTCCTGATAAAATCTTGTATTTTCCCATCCTTCCTAAGCTGTTAAAATTGGATTAAATGAATAAAAAAAAATAATGTCACCATTCTCCTTTGTTTCTTATTCGCCATCATCTTTCTCTTCCTCTTCTTTTTAAAAACTAATACAATCATTTATCAGACCATCAGAGCTTTGCCTCTCTTAATCTTCCACAATGTACTCATCTTTCCCATATCATCTCTTTAAAATTATACCCTTCTAGAGTGCCTAGGTGGCTCAGTCAGTTAAGCATCCAACTTCAACTCAGGTAATGATCTTTTGGTTCATGAGTTTGAGTCCTGCACCCAGCTCTGTGCTGACAGCTCAGAACCTAGAGCCTGCTTCAGATTCTGTGTCTCCCTCTCTGTCTGCTCCTACCCCACTCACACTCTGTCTTTCTCTCTCTCAAAAATAAATGAACATTAAACATTTTTAAAAAATTATACCCTTCTAGGTTCACACGCTTGCTTCATTACTGACTTCAGGCTTCCCACCCAATTTCCAACAATTTGAGCTTTGTAGCAAAGCAGTTAAAACCACAAACAGGTTCCATAGTACCCCTTTCCAGATTACTATTATTTCTGTGCTGCTTGTTAGCTTTGTGACCTCGGGCAAGTTACTTAAACTTTAGAATTCCTAATTTCTGATATGTGAAGTGGACATAATATTACCATAGTGTTATTATGAGGGTGAATCAAGACATGTATGTAAAGTATTTAGTGCAGAGCCTGGAACAAACGAATTGATTGATGAATGGCATCACCACTACCACCCTCCCCCCTACCCCAACACCATCATGATCATTATCATCATCTTCATCATCACCATAATTGTTATATGAAACACTTACTACAGTGCCTGGGAAAAGTAGACTTTCCATGCATGTTATCATTATAGTCAACAACACTAGCATCCATCCTGACCACCCAGATGATATCCAAGAGCTCCAACATTCACGACTTCCTGTGTCTCCATTCACATAGCGACTACCTGAGTCTTACAGCGGTAACAGCATCAGACTCTAAATCCCATCTTCACATAGTGGCTCAATTTTAATTGTTTCTTTTCCTTGCTTCCTTGCTTTTTCTCCCTTCCTATTTATCCATCTTTCTTCCCTCCTGATATTTACACCTATGCCAGCCTAGTTTCAAAGATATATATATATATATATATATATATATATATATATATATATATCCAGATTTAAATTATTAGCTTAATAATAATTAAAAAAAAAAAAAAACAGAATTAGAAACTATTTAAGAAATCAACTTGGATAGTTTTAAAAATACTTACAAAGTCATATTTAGTATAATCCTAACCTAATAACCAGACACTAGGATGGCCCCAAGTGGATCTTGCCTCCTGTATCCACACCCGGGTCTAGTGCCTATCTTTGAGTGTGGGCTGGACCTAGTGACTCGTTTTAGTCAATGGAGTAAGAGAAATTTGATGGAATGTCACTTCCATGGCTAGACAGCAAAAGCTTGTGACTTCTGTCTTGCTGCCTAAATCTCTTCTATTGTCTTCTTAGACTGCACGCTTTGATGAAACAAACTGTCACAGTGTTTGAGACCAGCATGATAAGGAAATGAGGGTAGTCTTTGACCAGCACCCAGTGAAGAACAGAGGGCATTAAAACAGCCAGGGAGCAGCTAAATCCTGCAAACAACCACAGAAGTTTAGGAGTAAAACTTTCCCCAGTCAAGCTTTGAGATGACTACAGCCCAGTCAATGACTCTATTGCAGCCTCTAAGACACTTGAGTGGAACGTCTAGTTGAGCCGGGCCAAAATAGTGTGACATTTGAAGCTGCTAAGCTTTGGGATCATTAGCAAGAAGATCACTAATGGACTGGGGTAGCCTTTTATATTTCGTCTTTCTTATCTCAAATGCAGGGTGTTACACATACGTGTTTCAAAACCCTGATGCCCGAATGCCTGATGTCTCTCTTACTATCAGCCTTCATTTTATCTTCACTGCTGCCTGGAAAGAGTTGGACTTCTTCATGAGTTTCTTTCTGCGACTCTACACACATTTCGAACTTGCTCTACACCAGCATTCTCAGCCAATAACCCATCCTGCGTTTTTAGTGAGGAGTTTAACCTCGGGCATTCCTGACTCTCCCAGGTCTCTTCTCGTAACTTTGGTGTCTCCCTGTGCTTCTAAACATTCCCTGCCTTTCCTTCTCTATTACAGGATGCCTTGGCTCTCCTCCTTTCTGACGACCACGCTTCTACTTCTCATTATTTTATTCCCTTCTGCCTTCTCCTGGGCTTTGT
Organism: Panthera uncia; assembly: GCF_023721935.1. Taxonomy (NCBI): domain Eukaryota; kingdom Metazoa; phylum Chordata; class Mammalia; order Carnivora; family Felidae; genus Panthera; species Panthera uncia. Next base: position 87,657,480 of record NC_064808.1, on the reverse strand, counting down.
TATAGCAATTCAACTCTCCTCCCTCTGTTCATTTTTCCCTGTCCCTATCTAGCAACACCTATTCTTTTGACACAGATATTGTTATATCTCCCTATCCTTTAAAAAATAATAATAATGAGCCCCAGCAAATACAAGTTATCTTTGTACCCTAAGTTCTTCCATTCTTTATCAGGAATGGTTGACACTCACTCTTTCCCCCCTACCTTGGTTTTCTCACTTCTTTCTGCAACCATTTAAAAATGGTTTAGCCTACTTTCCTAGTAGAGCTGCTGTCCCAGCGATATGTAACTTCTAATAGTCTCTCTTCAACTTCCATCGTATCGATACTCTATCCCCTACAGTCTCTTTGAAACTTACAATTATGTATTTGGGTCCTCTGATCATTGCATTTTTATCTCCAGTTCTGGGCCTTCCTTTTCCGTTCCTTGAAAGGAGACCCTAGAAAATATTCTGTCCTCTGCTCCCCTTTATATATTTGTCCTTTGAAAAAACATATAGCAAGCACTTTCTGTGTTCTAGACATTGTGCGATACTATGCCTATTTGTTGCCTTAGATTTTTTCCCTTCTCCTTTGCCTGCATCCTTATTTTGTTTTTTACCATTGCCTGGAAATTGATATATGACTCTCTTGTTAATGCTCCATGGAAGCCCTTGTGATCACTCAATTTCACATTTTGTCTCCTTCAAACATCAAACTTTCCTCATACTTTTCATCTCTCTTGGCTTCTGACTAAATCAGTGTGTCACGTGCATTATTTCTTGCACTGTTTCCTCCATTCCGTCCCTCTGCCATCACCCTACCTTATGTCAATCCCTTATTGATCCCTTCCTAAGCCTCTGTGATAATCTAACAACTTCTCCTTCCTTCAGCCTCCCTGTGTTCCGTTCTGTTCTTTTCTGTTCTAGCCCATTCCAGTTCTTTCTATTTTTTCTCTCCCTCCCCCCCCCCCACAGCTAGCTCTCTCTTCCCTCTTCATTCCCTTCTCTTCCTTTTTCCTCCCTACTACCGCCATCAGATGAGTTTCTTTTACTTACGATATCTCAAAGGATTTGTTCTCAGACTTTGTTTACCAATGCAAGTCGAGAGACTCTGATTTAACTGGTCCAGGATGGGGCCCAAGCATTGGCATTTTTAGTTTTAATATGCAGCCAGAGTTAAAAAACACTGACTCAGGTCATAGGAGAAGCACTCGTGTTTTCCCATCGATCACTGAATGAAGCCCCGCTTTCTTATTCTGGCATTTAAAAAGGTCCACACTACAGTTGCAAAGTTTAAAAAATCTTAATTCTTGGTACATTTTCATACAGATACTTATCTGAATAAACTATCTGCTACAGTCATACATTACTTGAGATCTCTGCTCATATGAGATGTCTGCTCATAAAATTTCCATCACCTAGAATTTGCAATTATAGCAAACTTGATATCACTGCCTCATCCTCATTTCTCCACTTGTCAAAATTCTAGTTCATGCATTCAAAACTCTTACAAGGTGTTAAGAAACAAACTAAAACTCCAGCACTTAAAAATTTGGGTAAAGGGCATGGACAGATATTCATAAAAGATAAATTGCTCATGGCTAATCAACTTATGGAAAAAATTACTGAATCAAGTACAGATTTAAATGGCAATAAGATACCTGCTTATTTCAAATAAAATAATAGTGTTTTTTTAAAGAAAATAATATTTAGTTCTGGCCAGGAGCTCCTGAGACTAGGAATTTCATTTACTGTTATTAGGAATATAACTTGTATTTTCCTTTTTGCCCAAATGTAATGAGAATCCTAAAATCATTTTTGATCTAGTAATTTCACTCATATAAATTTATCCTGAGGAAATGATCAGAAATTCAGACAAGGATTTATATGTAAGTTAGTTAGAAAAATGTTATTTATCATAGCAAAACAGTGGAAAAAATGAAATGTCCAATAATAGGGCAATAGCTACATAAATCACTTACATGTTGGAATGTTTCCATTAGAAATAACATTTACAAAAGACACAATGATGTAGAAAAATATGTTTGATTTCAGTGATAATCATCTAACAACTTCTGTACAATATTGTTTGCAAAGGGGACTTATTCCTTACTCACAATGTTCTCTTCCTTACATGGAATGAGAGATACATCCATTAAGGATACTTCTGGTCTTTCTCTGCTCCCTCACACACCTCTTGAAAGGAATAACTTGAGGGGCACCTAGGTGGCTCAGTCGGTTGGGCGTCCGACTTCAGCTCAGCTCTTGATCTCAGGGTTCACGAGTTTGAGCCCCGCATCAGGTTCTGTGCGGACAGCTCAGAGCCTGGAGCCTGCGTTGGGTTCTGTGTCTCCCTCTCTCTCTGCCCCTCCCCCTCTCATGCTCTGTCTCTCTCTTTCTCTCAAAAATAAATAAACATTTTTAAAAATTAAAAAAAAAAAACAGAAAGGGGTAACTTGAGAGAGGGGTGAATTTGAACACTCAGTTCTTCCTTTGTTTTTCTCTTTTCGTATCTTTTGTTTCGGCTCAGAGAACTCACATTCTGTAATTTCCTATATGTTAAAGTTTTGCAGGGGCAGTCCCTAAAATAAGGAGTCTCATAGATGTCCAGCGTGTGGGTAAATCTTCCAAATTTTGTGTTCAAATAGGCTGACGGGTTATGTGAGCCAGTATGTATCTAGGTACATAACATTACCTCACTTAATCCTCACAGAAGTTCAGAGTAAGTCACTCTTCCCATTTTGCAGATGGGGAAATTACGGCTCTGGAGCACATTTATTCACCTAACGTCCCCTAATTAGAAAACAGACTGAGAAAATAGTAGGCTTTAGGTCCGTCTGCCTGCGGAGCTTGTGCGTTTAACTTTTAGTATCGCCGTCTCCCTGGCTGAAGCCGCTGGGTCCCACTTACCCGCCAGCAAACAACAAGCAGGCAAACAAACAAAAAAGACAACACAGCAACACCTGAATGTGGATTGTAGGAAAGGGACTGACTTTCAAACACTTCCGTTTCCATAATTTCTAGGAGCCTTCAGGTGGAACTTGAAGTGTGGGAAAATTACACAGCAAACATTCAACTTGCAGGTGCTGGCGGTGCAGGCTGAGAAGCCTGCGGTGAAGGGCGATTTGTGGGAAGCGCTGCCCTTTCCCCTTCCTCCCGCAATGGTGGAGAAGAACAAGGCCCTGGAGTTCCCTCTGCCACTGGGTGTTCTTGGGTAAGAAGCTGCCTTCAGAACTCCAGTAATTGCTTGTAAATCCTACTAAGCCCTGGAAACTCTTGGTCCTTTTGTTCCGCTCCGATGCGCTGTGAGCTAATAAAGCAGAACGAGACGCCGGTTCCTGGAATCATCTCTTGAGAATTAAACTCCCCAGTCAAATGCAAGTTCGTTCCCATCAGACGTGACGGCTTAGAGCAAACATCCATTGTCCAGGGGACCAGTGCGCAAATGTGTGTGCAGCATGCTTTCATTTGCGCGGGAGCAAAAAGTCCCCGGCGCCTTGTGTGGTCACATGATCAGCGGGGCGCAGCGGAACACAGATCGGAGACTAAGTCCAGGAATAATCACACGTCTCTGCAGTGTCAAAAGGCGTTTGAAAAGGGCTCGTTTGCGCATAGTACTGAGCTGCACATGGAGCCTCAAGGACTGTACCATATGCTTACCATCTCAGAATTTACAAAGTTTTCAACATGGCTCCACTCCCATTGAGAAAATGGAGGGCGAGCTCCAGAGTAAAACAAAAGCACACCCCCCCCCACCCCCACTTTGTCTCTGCTCCTATTAGATACTATGAAGTAATGAACACCAATCCACACTCTTGTCCGCTTACAGCTTTCACTCCATACCCACCATGGATCCCATTCCAGATGCAAAGTCTCACTGGAGGGGCTTCCTGGTTCTTTGTATTCTTCTGCATTTCTTTCCTCGACTTGTAACCTAAACTCTATAGAACCCTTGAGAGAAATCTTTCAGAAACAGTACTTCCCATCAAGCCAGCCTCCTACCTATAAGCTATCAAATACTCGTTCTTCAGTTATTTGCAAAGTCCAGACATGTCAACCTAGCATGCCAGCTTGAAAAATCATCTAGGGGTATACTTTATCACCAATATTTCATTTCATGCTATTGTTACACACAAAGTTTTCCAGCAAGGATAGATTTTTTATTGTCTCCCAAGCATACCAGGTTGTGTTCTCTTAATATATATATATATATATATATATATATATTACTATTCTATCATATTTTATATATTAGAGCTCAGTATATTTTCATCAGCCTAGCCTTTCTTCTCCCATCTTTTCTGCCCATCCAAATTCCATGCTGCTTTAGTACCTCAAACCTGAGTAGGAAGCACTATTTCACGGAATAGCCTAGTAAGTATGTAGATCTTTCCAAGCATGACAATGTTGAGTCTTTGGGAAGCAATGTCTTGTGTTTCGCAGGATAGTTTAAATTATACACAAATACTAATGCAGATTGGTGTTTTTCATTATCGTCTAAAAGGAAAAGAAGAATTATAATAATCGAGGCTTTATTCTGCAGGAGAGATAGATGAATGAAAGTAAGGCTGACACAGGAGGTGATCTTATGATCCTTCAGGTAGATATCCAAGGGCATACGGAAATAGAATGTTTCCCAAAACACATCAAGTGTGTTGACTTACTTTTCGGCTGGCTGACATGAGACTAAATGATATATGTAATCAGAGCAAAACTGATAGGTGTCCTTAATGATTCTGATGTTCTGGATATGAGATTTTATTTTATTTTATTTTATTTTATTTAATTTATTTTTTAATGTTTATTTTTGAGACAGAGAGGAACAGAGCATGAATGGGGGAGGGTCAGAGAGAAGGAGACACAGAATCTGAAACAGGCTCCAGGCTCTGAGCTGTCAGCACAGAGCCTGACGCAGGTCTCAAACCCACAGACCGCGAGATCATGACCTGAGCTGAAGTCAGACGCTTAACCGACTGAGCCACCCAGACACCCCTGGATATGAGATTTTAACAAAGAAAATAGTGGGAATAACCAGTGTTGCTTTTTCAGCTCCTTTTCCAATTCAAAGTTCGAAGCTTGGCAGGGAAAGTAAGATGTGAGTAGGAAACAGCTGGCTGTAGAGATGGTGTCAATGCAGGATTTGCTTTCCTGGACCACAGCTTTCCAGAACAAAGAGTTCCTGGCAGGAGATGGTGCTCATCTCACAGGGAACGTGGGAGAAGAGTGGCTGACCCGACCAAAGTGCTTGAAAATGAAATTTGTAGAAGAAAGTGAAAAATGTCCAAATAAAACTGCAGAGCCGGATGCTCTTGAGAATAACAATGACACAGAAAGAACCATCACGATGCAGGTTCTACTCTGTTATTTTTGAGAGAAAATGAGAGGGCAGAAGATCAAGAGGCTCTGGCCCCAGATGTCTATATTCCAGTACAGGTCAGCCCCTGTCTTCTTCCCCCAGGTTTGCTCTTTGCCAGCCTTTTGCAACTGTACTTGTTGGCGTGCTTTGGCTGCAGACCCAGACGGTTTAGACTTCGGATTCGATTCTGATGGGGGTGAAATGCAAGTCATATGCCTAAAATGTCTCAGTCTTGAAACCAAAGGCATGCTGCACCTGGTGGCCCACCTCCATTGTCAGGCTTCTAAATGTCTCTGCTCCAGGCTTTCTGTGCTATCAAGGAGACAGATCTGAAGGGCCCAGTGGTGAGCTTGGGACCTGTGGATAGATCTCAGCTCAACCTGTGCTGACCTGCTCTGTTGAACTGAGTTTCTGCCTTGGTTGCCTTCTTTAAAATATCCTTGGTTGAATCACTTAATATTTTACCCTTCCTTTCTGGGGGTCAAACTGGCATGGAATCCCATGCATGCCATTGACTAGTCTCTATGTCGATCTCCTTATTTATAAAACGTGGATTATTGAATACTGTAAGTCTTAAGAAGTTACCACCTGTAACAGCTTAGTTCAGTGCTTCATTGATCCTTCACTACTCCTATTCATTTTATCATGATTTTCATCATTATCATCAACCCAAGGTTCTTCCTAGTTTTTCTTTTTTCCCCAAAATTGGTCAGATGCTGGAAATCCAAACACTTATTTATGTATGGATCTCTCATTGCTTCTCAAAGCCCCACCCATTGGCATATTCATTTGCCACTTGGAATTTGTTCATTAGGTGCTGTTCTTGCATCCTGGACATTTAATACCATTGTCCATCAGATCTGTTCCTACTTTAACATTATGCAGAAAATTGTGGTCCATGCTTTTCAGCTAGGTAAGAGCCACACAGCATTTCCTTACACCCACATAAATGGGTCTCTACTTACCCCCAGCATTTTACTCTACTCTGCTGGCCTCATTATGTCAGCTCACAAGCATGGGAAAAAACAAAATCAGTGGGGATTTTTTTTTTTTCACAAGACAAAAGATAACATTTCATAGTCAACCCTGAGGTTTTTAACTGGGTGACATTAATGACTGGAATGTGGTAAGAAAGAAGAAATGCTTATTTGAGAAGAGTGGGGGGGAAAGATCATGCTAAGTGTATCAGAGATTTATATTTAAGTACTTGAGGACTTGTCATGGAGACTTAGCCATGTATTTGTTTTGTGTGATTTTAGTCAGCAGATCTAGGACCAATGAATAGAAATTGTAGGGGGTCTAGTGTCAACTAATAAAAGATGAGCTCTCAAAGTTGGTGAAGGGTAGTATGAGACGGCTCAAAATCTTGATCTTTCTTCAGGATACGACAACAACAATAACAACTACCTTAAATAGTTATCATGATCATAATTAATTAATTCCCCCTTGAGTTTAGGGTCAGTTTAACAGTGTGATCTCCATGTTATGTCTTCTATGCCCACACCTGGGCCTTTCAGCCTCCAAAAGTAAAGTTATTTCTAAAGGCAAAAGTGTTCCTAATGCACATGAATGCTATAGGCGTAGAAATAAAAATATACTCTGAAAGAGGACTTCAACACATGGGGAAAAGTCAGCAGAATATCCTACATCCATAACAGAAACCAGTTCTTCTTTGAAGCCTCCAAAAAGTATGCTTACCCCTCTCACTACTTTGGGTGCTGAATTCTTTTATTCTACCTAACCTCAGGACATGGCTGAGATTGGTCTAGTTAAAGGAATAGTTAGCAGATGTTTGGAGACCTAAAGCCAGATCTGCTCACTTGGTGAGACAGCTGCTGGGGGCAGAAGGTCGGTTCGGCACACAGAGCACTGTGTCCTAATATGAGGCTGGAGCAGAGCTTTCTTCCAGCCCAGGTCACAGGTGACAAGCTCAACACAGATCTAAGTTGCCAGACCAAAGACTGGTTAAGAATGTGCCTGAGAGCAATGATAAGGAAATCCTGGAATGGACGGTATTCAGAAATCAGGGTGGGCAAGAATCTGTTATCAGCCACAACTCTACTCTACCTCTCCAGCCCCCAGCCTCTGGTTTAGGGGAGGAAATCAGTCACCCGAAAAGGATATTGAAAGAAATCAAGACCTACAAGGACAATGGAATTAGTGAGGCTATGATAACACAAAATCGGGTAAGGTGCCAAAAAAGCAAAAAGGCAATAGCCTTTATTGCCAGACACCAGGTATGGGGTAAGGGGATGGGGGAGGGTTTAGGTATGAAAAACCAGGTAGAATCCCAGTTACCAGGATCCAGAGCTGACCACAGACATCCATATATTTCCCTGAATCTCCGTGTTTCCCTGTCTCAGTTCCCAGTCCTGATCATGGGACTAGTGAGACAGGCAATACCTCCATTCTACATTAACTTGGGCAGGGGGGCGGGGGGTAGGGGGGGGCAGTTAGGCACTATTTTGTCATAGTTGAGAGCACAGACTCTGCAAGCCAAATTGCCCATTTCAAATTCCAGCTCTGCAAGTGAGTGGTCTCAGAAAGCTACTTAACCTCTCTGTAGTCCATTTTCCTCATTTGTGAAATAGTAATAGTAATAATACCTATGCTATACGCTTGCTTCGGGAGTAAATGAGTTAATGTAGGTAAAGCTATAAGAATAGTGTCCAGTACGTAACTGGTTATGATTGCTATCTAACAAATGCAACAAAAAAGGGAAGAGGCTTCTGCTGAGAGTAGTTATGGTACAAACACTTACGTCCCAAATGGGGACATGATAAAGATAGTGGTCATCGTTGGCAAACACTTTGCCATTAACAACTAATTCTCTGAACTTCATCACCTCTCAGGATCTTCTTCATTTCCTCTAGGTGTCTGTCTGCTGCCCCCTGTTTGCAATTTCACTTAATCAAGGAAAGCTTGACTATGGTATCTTAAAAGGTCTCAGTCATGTAACATTCTACTCTGAAGGAGGCCACATACATGAGACCCACTGATGAATGGGTGGAAGAGGGTGGGCTTGGGGGATAACCCAAGCTCTTGATTGTGCAAATGGGATACAATCCCTTCCAATCATCTTTGATGTTCTAATCCTTTAACACAAAATAGAAATAGAAATATATGTGTCCTGTTTATGGTTTTATGATCCTTGTACTAGGACATACAGAGAAACAGAACCAATAGAAGGTCTGTTAGTGTGTGGTAGGAGGTGAGCTTGTGCAAATCATCCATATCCATATCCATAGCCATAGCATATCCATAGCCATATCTATATGTATATCTATACTCTATCAAAAAGAGATTTCTAGGTATCTATCTATCTTCCTATAGATATATATCTAGAAAGAGATTTATTATAAGGTGTTGGCTCACAAAATTATGAAGGCTAAAAATTCCCTCCATCTGCCATCTGCAAGCTAGAGATCCAGAAAAGCCAGTGGTGTAGCTTAAAGGCCTGGGAGATGGAGAGCTAGTGGTGTAGATTCCAGTTCAAGGCTGAAGATCTGAGAACAAGGAACACCGAGGGCAAAAGAAGATCAATGATCTAGCTCAACAGTCCGGCAGAGGGTGATTCAGTCCTCCTCAATCTTTTTCTTCTATTAAGTCCCTCAGTGGAATGTATGATGCCCACCCACAATGGGAGGGCCAGCTGCTTTACTTAGTCCCTCAATTTCAATGCTGATCTCTTCTAGGAACAGCCTCACAGACACACCCCAAAATAAAGTTTAACCAGCCATGTGGGCATCCTTGGTCCAGTCCAGTTGACCCATAAAAAAACCATCACAATCCTCAATGGTCATGGCAGAGCCAATGTCGTTTAGCAGGAAGACCATGGGCCCAGCTTAAACCCTGAACCAATCTTAACTGGGTATCCTTGGGTCAGTCACCTCATCTTTCTGAATCTCCATTTTTTTATTTTTTATTTAAAAAAAAATTTTTTTTTTTCAACGTTTTTTATTTATTTTTGGGACAGAGAGAGACAGAGCATGAACAGGGGAGGGGCAGAGAGAGAGGGAGACACAGAATCGGAAACAGGCTCCAGGCTCCGAGCCATCAGCCCAGAGCCCGACGCGGGGCTCGAACTCACGGACCGCGAGATCGTGACCTGGCTGAAGTCGGACGCTTAACCGACTGCGCCACCCAGGCGCCCCTGAATCTCCATTTTTTTAAATCTCCTAAGTGAACTGAACATTATCCATTTTCTGGAGTTGTGGCTGTTAGATTATATCAGGTATACGGGGCTAATAGTCAAGTGCAGACAATCTTCCGTCTCTTTCTTCTATTTAATTATTACAGAAATGGATATAGGAGCACAGGCAGTTTTTCCAAGTGCTTCTGTCTTCAAGCATCCCTATTCCAGGTGTTAGCAAAACATCCTGAAGAGAGGCAGATTTGATTAAGTAGAGACAGTTGATGTCTAGGATGCAGTGGCTGAGTACTCCATATTTCCTCTGGGTCTTTGGGCATTTTCTGTAATGGAATGGAATATAATCAGAGAAGGGCCACTTCAGTGATCAAGGAGGTAGGAAGATTGACAATGAGAAGACACTTGTTATACACAAAGGGTACAGAAATAGGTTTATGGGAACTGTGGGAACTGTTGGCAAGGCTTTACTGTAGAAGAACAAGGGGCCCCCTCTGGAGCCAGGAAGAGGCAATTTGGTAGTCAAAAATATTTAGTGTGTGGTAGGAGGTGAGCTTGTGCAATTCAGCCCCACAAAAGGTAGTACAGGTTAAAAATGTCAAAAGTTCAACGAGGGTGAGACAGACTCACTGGTTCATTACAGAGGGAAATGAGGCCAAGAGGGTTCATGTTTAGTCACGTGTTCCTGCTAGACAGAATACTGTTAATGGGTCTCATGGCTGATTTGGATCCCATCTTTAAGGGCTTTTGTTATTGGTGTAGAAAGGGGCAAGTGTCTCCATGAATTTCCATGCCATGCCCAATGAAGTAGACAGTATAGAGGCCCGGAGGGAGGCCTAACAACAGGAATTCTGGAATTTGATCACACAAATTCACATCAAGGCTCCAACTCTCACTATAAATGTGATCATGACGAGTTTTTAACGTCTCTGCTTCAGTTTGCCCACATGTAGAACAAGCATGATAGTGGTACTTACCTCCTAGATTTGTTGTAAAGATTCAATAAGCTGTCTCATGGAAAGCCTTTATCACAGTGTTCACTAGGTAGTAAGCATCCCATCAATGTTGACAGTTGTTATGGTCGTGGTTGTTATCACTGAGGTTGAATCAAATACTAGAGGTCAAGGCAAAGTCAGGGAAAGAGGGATCCAAGCTCTCCCAAACAGTTTTTAGCAACCCACCCTACCTATTTTGTTGGGATCACTGGAAGTCCTGTGTAGTATGTGGAAAACCCAGACTGAAAGCGCCTTGCTAAAGGAGGTTCTATGAGCAATACTGTTTATGCGGTTTGTCCTGTTTGGGCACCAAAATCTGTATTCTAAGGGTCAGGTAAGGTCAACCCATTTTGGGGTATCACTTTTAAAACTACCTAGAGCTTTATGAACACACACAAAAAGATTTTGTGAGATTGTATGGGCCATCCCTAGGGCCCGAGGACAAGATACATTTTACTGCACATTTGATTTAGGCATGAACTTGTACCATAAAGTATAAGCTTCACAGAGGGGATTGATAAATTTCCAATTCCTCTCATTGGTTCCACCCTCAGCTCAGACTAAGAGAATAGCCTCTATCTGGTGTATTTGTGTTCTGTTTCTTCCAGGCTATTCTACCTAGTCTTGTACTGGTTACTTTCTAAGGCTGTCATCTTGATAACCATCAAGAAGTAGTTCGTAGTTTATAGCGAAGTTTACGAGCCTCGGCGCTGTCGACATTTTGGGTCTGCAGCATTTTTGTTGTGGGGAAATGTCTTGTGCATTGCAAGATGTTTGGCGGCCTCTCTGATCTCCACTCACTAGATGCTGCCAGCTTGTGTCCCCCACTCCCAAATGTCTCCAGACTTTTCCAAATATCTTCCCCCACTTCACTGTGGGGGCAGGGTGCAAAATCATCTCTGAAGGAGAATCACTGGTCTCAAAGTATTATCCAAGGATCTCTTGAAGAAAATAAAACGACGGATGAAATTAAGAGAAAAAAAATAATGACAGCACAAGATGAGTGCTGTGTGGGCCAATGTGTAACAAGCAACCTTTGCAAAGATTCGGTATTATGGCGTCAGCATCAGTATAGTGGTTGCAGAGCATGAGATGTGCTCATGAGAAGAGCCATTACAGCCTGGCATTACAGTCTGTATGCCAGTTTTCTCCTCTGTAAACTAGGGATAAGAATACTCCACAGAGGGGCACCTGGGTGGCTCAGTCTGTGAGCGGTCCCACTTCGGTTCAGGTCATGATCTCATGGTTCACGTAGGGATTGAGCCCTACGTCACGCTCTGTGCTGACAGCATGGAGCCCACTCAGTACTCTCTCTCTCTCCCTTTCTCTATGCCCCTCCCCTGCTCTCTTTTTCTCTCTCAAAATAAATAAGTAAACATTAAAAAAAAGAATACCCCACAGAAAGGATGTGTGTACACGTGTATACAGTGTGCACGTGTGTGTCGTACTTAGAACATGGCCCATAAAATGTGTTATGTAAATGTTCACTCTTATTACCTTATTTTGTCACAGAAACCTTATGGCATAGGCATTACTATTATTCCCATTCTATTGATGAGGATACAGAAGTTCAGAGGGGATAAGTAATACGTGGCTTGCCCCTAGAACTACGCGACACAATTGAAATGATAACCCAGGTCTGTCTAACTTCAAGTTCCTAATGACCCTACCCTAATGGCCCCTGTTCCCCAACACTTAATTATTTATGTCAATATACCCTGCCTTCTTTCTCCGTTTATGTATAAAACAGGGTTTATTTAAAATATTATTTTGGTTTAGCCCTTTGAAGTTATAACTGACACATACGAATTTTATGTATTCATGATGTACAAATTCATGTTTTGATATCCGTATTCATTGTGAAGTGATTACCACAATCAAGCTAATTAACATATCCCTCACCTCCCATACTTACTGCCTGTCTTTCCTTCCTCCCTTGCTTCCTTCCTTCCTTCCTCCCATCCATCCATCCTTTTTCTTCTGCGAGAGCACTTAAGATTCATCTTCTTAGGAAATCGCCAATATCCAATCCAGTGTTGTTTGGTGTAGACACCGTGCTGAATATTAACTCCCTAGGGCCCATTCATTTTGTGTAACTGAAAGCCTGGATCCTCTGATGAACATTCCTACAGATCTCTCTAATACATGCTCTGGGTTGTCTCTCATTCTTCTACTCGCCAAGGTTCCATTTTACATTCCTTTGGGTGGGTACCTATACTCATCTCCTAGTTTTGAGAAATTAAGTAAAACAACATACTTACAGCACTAAGCACAGTGACTTGAATGTAGTCAAAACGCAATAAGGTTGGCTGTTACTGTTGAAGTCACCCTCCCATGGGAGGAAGTTCCAAAGCAGATGACTCTTCCTGCATAATATTATTAATCTCTACTCTTGGCTGTAGCTGCTCCTTCCACGACCAATAAACATGTTGACTACAGCCAGATTCCAGGAAGCTGCCCAGTCGCCTGTACTTGTGTCTCTGTATTTAGCTATGCTAAATGCAAATCCCAGAAAGAAATGTGACTGTTACTGCTGTGGGGCATTGTGACAGACCCTGCTCATTGGTTGACACTGCATCCCTACCCTCCTCGCCCCCCACCCCCAGCCCCCCACCCCACCCCCCACCTCCTCCAGTATAGAGACAGGGAAAATTAAATACAAATTTTCCGCTGACTCCTTTGCAGCTTGCGGTGCCGTAGTCCTTTACCATAGTTCTGACCTGGAAGTTGCAAGTCAAAGTTTTCTGGGATTTCTGGGAAGACTTTAAGTTCTCCTGCTTAAAGAACGGGCACAGCTACCAGCTGTGGTTTTGTATTGGTTCAGTGCCTCTGCCGTATGCGAAGATGCATCAACCGTCTTGCTCCATGAAGGACAGACTCGAGACAGAGTCTGTTCACAATGACGTGGCCATGGACCAGATCAAGGAAATCAGGGACAGCTGCCCTGACCCGTACTGCTACTGAACCAATGCCAACCAAGCCCTCATCCAGATTATTGTGTGATAACATTAAAGCCCTATTTCCTAAGAACTCAGAGTCTCTGTTATTTGTAGCCAAATGCATCCATAATAGATACAGACACGCATTACGCATTCTCATGGGGCGGGAAGGCAGTGGTTTGGAAGGATACGTATTGGGGGTGAATTCCTTCCCTATGAATGAAGAGGCAGAGGATGTGCAGAAGAAATTCAACAGTTTTTCTCGTGTTCCTGGCAGACATACAGTGATTTTATCATTGTGACCTTCCTGGTGTTAGGTATTATTTTCTCCCTTTTACAGATGAGAAAAGCAAGGCACAGTGAGGTTGTATAACTTGCTCAGAATCACACAACTAATAAGTGATAGAGTCAGAATCAGCCCCGAGAACTAAATCACGATGGCACTTGTGCACAAAGCATGCTTTTCCCGGCACATCAGAACGAATGCCTTAAATCTACCAGATGTGCAAGAATTAGACCGAGGAATGTCTGCACCTAATGACCCAAAATGACTGCCTTTATCACGAGTGGGGCGTCATCTCATCTCAGGCACACAGTTTTGCTCCCCACTTTCCTCCAATAAATTCTATGAAATCTGAGGATCTGTATCAGTCTGAATAGAAGGAAATCTTCCCAGGCTCATGTGGCTGTCCTCAGAACCATTTTGCCAGTCTCCCTCCCTGCTAAGTTCTGGCTGGAACCCACGCTTTTCCTGGTCCCTGCAGTAGATATGCTCTTTTCTGATGAACAGAATTGACAAACCTAGAAGCTTCGTATCCAGATTCCCGAACAGTCGCAAGGAAATGATTTTGACAGCTGAGTGATGTCAACCAACTGAGAAATGCAAAATAGAACACGAAGGAAAAACCCAAGGGATGCTGTGCCTGAAGGATCACAGCAGTTTTATTACACCCCAGCAAGTGTCTCAGGAGGACAGGCATGGGACTGGCATGAAGACAAGCCTCGCCGCTTTTCCTGGATGGTCATCACAGTCCTCTTTTGGGCAGCAGGTGCTCAGAAGAAAAGAGGATATCAGCACCCTGGGTTTCTACATTGGGGGAGGGGCGACCATTCTCTTGGAGCTCTACAGAATTGTAATGGGTGTACATTGCCTTCACTTGATAGGGGATGGAATTGGAGGTGGGGGACACAGGTGGGGGGTGGGGCGCTTCTCTTGGCAAGCCAAATCCAAGCAGAGTCTGCCAGAATCTAATTAGAGGCTGACAGCTTTCTAATGTCATCTCAAGCCCGGGGTCAGCTCCGTAATTATACTTGCCATAATGCCGGAATGCACCCTTTAGAAAGGTAGCTGGTCCACAGCTCGGCTTCTCATCTTTTTTTTAGTCCTTGGATTCAGCCTGAGCCCTCTCTCAGCCCTCATCTGAGACGGGCTTTTCTCTACCCTCATCTGGTACCGCCATATTTCCAATGGATTAGTCTTGGTGGGATCCCAGCTTGGCTTTGGGGATCACTTCTCACCGAGTAGCCCCAGGACCAGTCTCCAATGAGTGGGTGGGGGAAACACAAACCACAGAGTGGAGCTGAATGCGAAAGCTGCCATATCATAAAGTATTCTGAAGTAATTTTGACTTCTCCAAGCCCAGTAGTCACCTCTATGATATTCTGAGTTTTTGTCCTGGTATGGAGGCAGATAACTTAAAATTGGAAAGGTCATAGAAACCGTCTCTCGTGTAATCTGAGAAACAAAGCTCACAATAAGACATCCAGTTGTAGCTGGAACACCTCCAATGATCAGAGATTTTAAAGAAGGGCTTACGGAGTGCCGGCAGTAGTAAGATGGCATTAGGGGTGGGGCCAGAGATGCATTGAGCTTTATTATTATCTTGTGTGTGTGTGTGTGTGTGTGTGTGTGTGTGTGTGTGTAATGACATGGGGAAATGCATTAGGCATTAAGGATAAGAACCATGCCTATTTACTTGGTTGTAGAATTTACATGGCTACAAGCATTTAATTATTTATTATTTTTTTAATGTTTATTTATTTATTTTTGAGAGAGAGAGAGAGAGAGAGAGAGTAAACGGAAGAGGGACAGAGAGAGAGAGAGGGAGACAGAGAATCCCAAGCAGGCTCCGCACTCTCGGTGCAGAGCCCAACACCGGGCTCGAACCCATGAACTGAGAGATCATGACCTGAGCTGAAATCGAGACTCCTGATGCTTAACCATCTGAGCCACCCAGGTGCTCCAACAAGTATTAAAGAAAAAAACAAAACAAACCAAAACACATCACTGTATTTGCCCCAGGCATAAAAGAAACTGAAATTCCTTCCTTTTACATACGTGGTGCTGCATCCCGCCCACACTTGAGACTTTATGGACCTTAGAGACCTAGGTCCCTCCTTCTCCATTGTCTGGCATGGTCCTCCATGCCAGCAGTTTGGGGATTCTCGCTTTAGAGAGCAGAGGCATTGAAAGGACAAAGTACCCCTGAAGGAAAGAACCCAGAAAATATCATGGGAGGAAGACAAGGGCTGGGGGGGAATCTTCTATCAGGCTGCATCTCGGCCAGACTGTTACCCCACACTTCAAGTCAGTGCTTCTCAGGTATGGTTCCCCCCGAGCAGCAGTAGCAGCGTCAACCAAAAATTTGTTAGGAATGCAAATTTTCAAACCCCAGCCCAGACTTACTGAATCTACCACTTGGGGGGTGGGGTGGGAGAGGGCTGTGGCAGAAAGTTTGACAGCTTCTCTAATGCCTTGGTGAAAAAAAAAAACCAAAAACTGGCCATTTCTAAAGGCAGCCAATTCTCTGTCGAGTGCCTTTGTAATTATATTCTTTCTCCTTATAAAACAAGCCAAATGGCATTTATTTCTCTGGGACTCCACGTTCTTTCTTTCCTTTATTGAAATAATCCGGAGTTATACTTTATTATTATTATTTTTTTAGTTTTTAAAAAATGTTTATTTTTGAGAGAGAGACAGAATGCGAGTGAGTTAGGAGCAGAGAGAGAGAGGGAGACACAGAATCCGAAGCAGGTTCCAGGCTCCGAGCTGTCTGCACAGAGCCCGACGCCGGGCTGGAACCCACGAGCTGTGAGATCATGACCTGAGCCAAAGTCGGACGCTCAACCCACTGAGCCCCCCGGGCGCCCCTGGAGTTACACATTAATTCGGCCACTGAAGCGATGTCCTGCATTTGGCTCACCTTCGTTTACAATCCTTTTCTTATCCCCATTTTCAAGAGGCAAAAGACGGAGACCCAGATAGATGGTTCGTCTGGGGAAGCACCCACTAACTCAGAGCTCTTTGCAGTAAATGATCAGAATTTCTTGTAACGCTAGCTGAAGCTGACAGTCCTTACAGGATAAAAATACCTAGCAAATAAAACTCTTAAAGGGAGAAACAAACGCTAATGGAAGAAAACATTCCTCGCAAATATGATGCGAATAGAGTTGACGCTTGGTGAGTGTTACTGAATGAAAATATTAGCTGAATAAAAATGCTAACTACAGACACAAATGTTAACAGCTGAACATTGCTGGTAATGCACAGTGAATAATATTCACTGAAAGGAAATATATTAACTGCGGGAGAAAGGAAAGGAGAGGAGTGATTTATAACCAACCAACACTAGCGTGGAGGATGCTTCCTATGGTAATAGATTGTTGTAGCCAGTCCTCGAAGCTTCGGTGTCAAAATGCCTCCACCTGCCTCGGCAGCTTTTTTTTTTTTTTTAAATTATTATTATTATTATTTTTTTAACTCAGTACTCTCACAAGATGGCTTAACATTCCAGCCACCAACAGCATGTATTCATTTATAAAAGAATTGTTTCCTACACTGTCCTAGATCGTTTGCCAAATCGCTCTCCTGTAGCTCATACACCTGGCATCACACACGTGACTGACACCGCTTCTCACCGTCAGGGGACAGACCTGCGGACACTGAGGTCCCCCATGCTTGGAGCCGCGTGGTGACCTTTTTTCAGAAATAGCCAAATTGAAACAAGGTCCCCCATATTTGGCAAGCAACCTTCTTGATCACTCCGCTCAAAGGAAATTTTACGAAAAGAAAAAAAAGAAAAAGTGTGTTGCCAGTCGCTGTCTATATGAGGTAATTGTTTTGACACGTTGGCTTAATTACATGAACGAAACACGGGGTTTGCTGCGATCCACCGTGGCAAATGAAAAGAGCCCTTCTGTGCATGTCTACACAAATTGACTTTGCAGTGCATTGTGGGAAGTGTCAACTGATCTGGGCAAGGTGGATTTGTTGTTGTTGTTTGTTCTCATTTATATTTATTTACTTATGTTTTGTGGGTTTTGTTTTGGGTGGGTTTTTTTTGTTGTTGTTTTCTTTTGTTTTTTGTTTTTGTTTTTTGGGTGTTTTTCTTTTCTTTTCTTTTTTTTTCTTCTTTTTTTGGGACGGCAAGGCAGAGATTTTGCATGTCAGTTACAGATACAGTCTTTGCTCCGAGTATGGCGTTTGCCTTATCAATCTGATTTCCAGACTTTCTCTGGGCCTTACCAGGACTTTAAAGGCTCAAATAGGTGGGTAATAAATTATAAGAGGAAACTGTGGCAGTCTGTCTTACTAGTCAACCCCTGTACCAACCTTCGACAAATCTGTGCCTGGCACATAGTAGGCAGACAATAAATATTTACGGAATAAATGAATGGATGTGTGTCTAGAGCTAGGTATTTTTCACTGGCTCTCAAGGTTAGTTCCATCCTGTCAAAATACTAAAGGCAGGCAAATTTCACTCTTCAGTGTATCAGATTGTAAACCGTGGGGCATCTCGGGTGACTCATTCAACGGAATGTTGGTTTAATGAATTCTTCCTGTGCTCTCCAACTTGTTTGGCAAGGGGCCTGAAGGGGTTAAGGTCTGCAGAGTGCTTGGAACGTAGCTAATGTTGTGTGAATAGCAGAATAAATGATTACTGCTCTGCCTTTATGAGACAGCTTCTAGACAGAAAGGAGCAGGAGGACCTCGGTGTACATCTGCCAGGGCTGGGGAATCCAGCCCTTGGGCAGGTGAGAGCAAACTCAAGATATGTTGACACAGCTTCAGGCACCCACACTGTCCCAGAGGACGTGAATCCTGGTGGGGAGATGGTCCCTATGGAGATCTTCTGGATGGGAAGCAATGAAAGATAAGCTATTACCTGCCCACAAGGTTAACCTCTCACATTTATCTCAAACACAGGTAAGCAGGGGGCAGGACTCTGGTGGTATAATTTTTATCTTTAGAGGTAGGATTTAAAAAATGTTTTTCATTTTATTTATTTACTTATTTCATTTTCTTTCTTTTTTTTTTTTTTTAGAGAAAGAGAGAGAGCACAGGCAGAAGAGAAGGGCAGAAGGAAAGAGAGAGAGAATCTCAACCAGGCTCTATGCTGTAGGCGGAGCCCAATGTGGGGCTCAATCCCACGACACTGCGATCATGACCTGAGCCCAAACTGAGTTGGACGCTTAACCGACTGAGTCATCCAGGTGCCCCTGGAGGTAGGATTTTTCAATAAATCTTTAGGATTTGTATTTTATTTGTTTAGGGGTTAGAAAGTTGTCTATGGCAGGAACACTTCAGGATGTAAAGAATCTAACTGGCATCCATGCCCTGCTTTGCCAGAATCCCCCACCCCCTTCTGTCTCCACTTCCCTAAACAAAGCCACAGCCCATCCTGTTTGCTCTGATAGTCTGACAAACTGAAGCTGGGGTTGGGTTGGGCTGGATCCAGACTGGTGGAGAGCGTTAACCCCAGTAGTCAAGCAGTTGAGTGCAAGTCCTGATTCTTTCAGCAACTTGCTATATGCCTCCAGTGGGAGGTTTCAGTCCACTTGACCGGAAAATGGGAAATCATGGCACCTGCCTTCTTGACCCACACAGGGATGTTGTCAATATGAGATAAAATAATAATTGGGAAAGCTTTTCGAAAGATTTGAAGACTTCGGAGGTAAGGTGCTCTATGAGGGGGGAAGGCGGCTCTAGAACAGAGGCTCAGACTGCAGCGCCAGACTCTGTGGAGACAGAAGAGAGTTGTGAGGGTAAACTGAGGGTCAGTCACATGACTGTACCAGCGATGACCATCCGAACCAAATTAGAACAAATCTCCCCAAACCGGAGGATGTAGGAAGGTCATGTATACAGGAACAACATGGGGCTGGATACTTGAGTCCTGATTCTCTCACTTGTGAGGGAATTTTTTTTTTTTTTTTTTTTTTTTTTGTGATTCTCGGACTGCCCCACCTAACTTTCCTGAGCTCCAGTTTCCTCATCTATTGAAAGGAGGCAATTTAGAACCTTCCTGAGAGAGTTATTGAAAGGGACTGATGCAGTAATTTGTGTGAAACCCTGGTATTTTTTAGGATCTCAGTAAGAGTTGGCTCCGTCAGTGATCCACTTACCCATTCATTGATTCCCTCATTGATTCAGAACATCTCACTGCCTTGGGTTGGTGCCTTGTCTCAGGAAGTCATTAGCACTTGAGGACTTTTTCGATGGTAAAAGTTGCTGGCTCATAAGCACCATCACCAGCAGTAGTTAAGGGAAGTAAGAATACATCCCTGCTCCTTTGTCTGTACATCAAATTATTCTTATTGTTCACAGGGCACCAGAAGCTTTGGGTTCCTCTGCCGGCTCAGGATCCTCTCTCTTTTGCTGCCTGGGTGCGGGGAGGGCTCCACTGAGCCAACTCCCCCCACAAAAGAAGGAAGAACAATAGGCTTGTTGCCTTTTCTTCCATAAAAATGCTCCCTGAGGTACCATATAATCAGAGCAGGGTTGTGACAGTCAGCATGTCTCTGCTCTCCCCATATCCCAGCCGTAATACAACATTAGAAGCAATTAGAGCTTGTTCTAGGTTGTTTGTAAGATGATTATTATAGCCATTGCAGGGACGTCTCAAAACAGTGGAGTTAAGGATTACAACGTGTTCCACATTTCCGAAGCTGCTAACCGGGGCGGTGCAGAGAAGAGACTAAGACACAGAGACAGACAAAGCCCAGCTCATCAGCCCTGCCAACAAGGCTCTGGGCCTTGACGTGCATTCTCAGTGTGGGGCACCTGAGGGCTGATGGGAAGCATTATCTCCTTTGCAGAGCGGCTGAGCAGTGGGGGCTCAGCCCTGGGAGGATGGGCTGGACCGGAAGCTCAACTACCGTATCCTTTTCTTTCTTCAGACATGTCAAAAAGCCCCCTCTCCATCAGACAGCCAAACATCTGAACCACAAAAGGGCTCTGGCCACAGTCCCTTTCTCTCTGTTCTGTTTAGCAACACACACAAATACTTGACCGCATTTGATGTGGAAAATCTGGAATGTCAATCTTCCACAATTGTACTGAAGCCTACTTTTATTTAGAGGAAACAGAAAACAGCTGGTCAGCTTGCTGTCCAAACTTGTTCACCTGCCTTTCCTCTATAATGCTCTGTAAAGCATCCTTCTAGCTACCGAGGCAAAGAATCATGGGGCCGTTTTGTACTTTTTCCCTTTCTTTTCATTCCAAGAAGTATTTAATATGCTCCTATTATATGCCAGGCAAACAAAGACCCCTGACCTCATGAAACTTTATGATTTTAATTTTTTAAAAATTTTATTTATTTTGTGTGTATGTCTGTGAGAGAGAGAGAGAGAGAGAGGCAGAGATAGAGGAGAGAGAGGATCCCAAGCAGGGTTCATGCTATATTAGCGTAGAGCCCAGCACGGGGCTTGATCTCACGGACCACCAAGACCAACACCTGAGCCAAAATTAAGAATCGGTTGCTTAACAGACTCATAAATTCTGACCTGGACTATAACAGTGGACTTTTTCCTGGGGTTTGCCCTCTCCTCCTCAAGCCTACTTCTTGTGTCATCATTGACCCAAGTATAAGTCTCAGACTCTCCCTCGTTCCTATACAGCCTTGAACCCTGCATCCCAGGCCCTGTATGTATTGTCCCAAGCCTTTTCCACTTGATCTCCCTCTATGTCATGAGCCCCCGGCTCTAGCCAGAGTGAATTCTCCATTTTTCCCCAACACATCCTGCCTTTTCTCACCCTAGAGTGTAGTATTTACAGGAAAAAGAAGCTAACATTCGTTGCACTCTGCTAACAGACAGAGCTTTGTACACCTTTTAGATTTGATAGCAATCCTATGATGTATAAGGCGGGGGAACAGAGTTGCCTCATCTGAAGTCACATGGTAGAATGTGCCGAAGGCAAGATTCAGATCTCCAACTGTCTGAGTCCAAATCCGGTGCTCTTCCTCCCAGATCACACAGTTCCTTATGATTTATTCCCTGATTCCAGACTGGAACCACTGGAAGAGCCATGCGTGTTCACTTTTGTGCTACCTCCAGTGCCTGGCACAAAGTCTCACATGGGCTGGGGGAGAACATACTATCTGAATTAAACTTCTTTGAATATAATTGAATTAAGCCGAACAAGCTTTTAAAAGACTATTCATTAACGTACGTTTTGGCAGCTTCTTGTTGAGATTTAATCTGCTGGTCTGTGTGTCAGCCCTCTCATAATCTGTGTTTTTTTCTCCTGAATACTATCCTGGTTCTCTGCAACTCTCCACGGTTCTTGAGCTGCACCCAGCTGAGAGCCTTTAGAAGGCCAGTGACGGTAAATTTCTTTATCTGTGTGTTTCAGTTGTCTTTTCTTCCCATTCTCCCTACCTGCCTCATTTTTTCCATTTGAGATCCCCTTATGGACGTCCATTCCCCTGTCCAGATTTCATTCTTACCGGTGTGCACACCAAGGCAACCTTCAGGGGTCCTTGGTTCTGGCTCTGCGTTTCCTGGGGAGCAGGGGGATCGGCACCCACCGCTTCTCTAGTGTATGGTTTCCTTACAGGGAACTGCACATATGGTTTTAAAATTCCTGCCAGATCTGCTATGTGCAATCCTCATTGTTTAATGTACCATAATTAATAAGTAAATATTTTTAGATCCTATTGATGTCGAGGCACTTTAGATGTTCTCTCCAGACTGTTCTTTCTATGCGATACTTGGTCAGGCAGCTTGCTTTATGACCCCTCAAAGCAGTTGTGCTTTCCCTCCCAGGCCCCTAGTGATCAGCACACATCTCCTGGGAAGACACACAGTCCATGGAAGGAGAAGAAATAGAGATCTTGGTCTTTTAAATGAAGATGTTGAGAAAGAGAAGGGGGAAGTACCCGGGGCGTTTCTTACATTCCTTTGCCTCTTGATGTGAAGGACCCTGTGGGTTCACTGTGCCACACACCTTTGGTCATCTTCAAGTCCCAGTTCTGTGACTTTTACACCTTCCAACGCCCACCTACCACATCTGACCACCTCCCATAGTCCCTCCTTCGGTAGTTGTCAAACCACAAAAAGCCACCAGCGGCATGTGGCCCCAGTCTCAACCCCACAGATGGAACTTTTGGTAGAAGACGATGAGTCGCTAAATAAATAGAATGCATTGTAAGTGTTGATAGATTTTCTGTTCTGTCCTGGCATTGTGCTCAGTGGAGGATTACCGCTGTGTGTGTTTAAATGTGACAGCTGTTTCATTCACTCCCTGGCGTGTTGGAGAAGCCGTGATAAAGCCAGCGATACGCCTTCAGAATCCTTAAAGTGAAATCCTCCAGAAAAAAAAAAAAAAAAGTTCCCCTCCCAACCCTCCCTGTCCCCATTTCTCCGCTCATTCTCACATGCATTTCTGGTTATTGCACTTTATTTCTGCTTTTTCTTTTTTCTTTTCTTCTTTTGCACGTTCTGGATGAGAAATACCCTCTGGAAGACCTTCCACCTCTGGTTGTTGGGCATCCCCGAAGCAGTCAGCTTCATTTTGGTACCCTGGTTGCGGAGGGAATGCAGAGCATTTAGAAACCTTAATTAAGGAACATTTAGGAAGATAGGCTGATGAGGGGCAAGATTAGCAATGGATTTCACTGTTGCCTGCCTACGACTTTCTGTTTAATTATTACAAGAGGAGCTGCCAGCAAATGCAAGAGCTGAAGGTCTGATCCTGAACCTCACTGACCTGGATTTCTGTTTCATTAGATTTCATTTAATTCCGGCAAAGGAGGCAATTTCTTAGACCCTAGTATAGTTGAATGTTAACCTCCAGGCCACAGGAATGAAGGGACAAGAATGCATTTCACCCTGAGCTCTGCCAGTTCCTCTCCTACATACCAGATACACAGTCCCGCCTGGATCCCAACACCTCTTACTGTTTGGGGAAACAGAGGGGATGGGGATCTGGCGTGTCCCGGCGAGGGCTCAAATGAGCTGAATAATTGAGTCAACAGTATCCTCTTTGAACTGAAGAGGGAGAGAGAAAAATCCTCCCCGCTAGATTTACAAGAAAGGATCTTCCTTTCTCTAAGTCTTTCCGGCGTTTTTTTGAAATGGCTGAGTTTGTTTCTGATGACCCCGAGGGACCGCTCCACTGACCAGCTTGTGCCTAAGAAGTACTGTGGTCAGGTGCTGATCGGCCTGGTATGGGGTGAGGGGTGAGAGAAGATGGCGAGGGACGGAAGGGTGGTAAGGGATTCCCCGGGGACTACAGGTTCATCACATATCTATATATTTCTCAGTGTTCACCTCCTACCTCTTCTCCATCCTAGGTCAATGGTCAAAGTTGATTGAGGGATTCTAAAAACTCAAGCAAAGATATTGAATCCAAGAGGACTTGAGTTCTGCCTTCTCTGTACCTTAACTAGCAGTTAGTCTCTCTTGGCGTCCTGTATGAACAAAATGGGAATGTTAATTCCTATTTCACAGAAAGCTTCCAGAACTAAGAAAAATGCCTCACACAGCATTCCACACATAACAGGGTCTCCATATATGTTAGTTGCCACTTCTACTCCATGCGCATGGGGGGAGTAGGAAGACCATGCTCTGAAGAAAGCCAAAGATGACCTACCCCACTCCTACTGGTCTTATATTAAGTTGAAACAAAAGAATCAACATAAAAATAAAACATGTTATTAAGGACATAAAAAGTTAGCAAGTTGTGCTATATTCATAGAGTGGAATACTTCTCAGCAGTAAAAAAAAAGAACAAACTTCTGACTTGTGCAAGAACATGCACAGGATAGCAGTCTCTTCAGTAAGAAATCAGCGACCTATGGTAACTTGATGACAAGCTTCAGGGATGGACCTCAAACTGTTGCTCCCCTGTATCTATGTAGGATGAGCTCATTCACCGGCTCTCACTTTATTTTGGATTTTCCCTTGGAAAAAGGTCATGAGCACCATACTAATTGACTTAAGTCAAACACAAAGGGCTAGGGACAGGCACACCTCATTTTTTGTTTCTTCATTTCATTGCACTTCACAGATACTGCATTCTTCACAAGTTGAAGGTTGGTGGCAACCTTGTATGGAACAAGTCTATCAGCGCCATTTTTCCCATAGCATTTGCTCACTTTATGTCTCTGTGTCCCATTTTGGTAATACTCATATTATTTCAAACTCCTTCATTATTATTATATTGGTTATGGTGATCTCTGATCAGGGATCTTTGATGTTACTATTGTCCTTGTTCTGGAGTGCCACAAACCATGCCCACCTAAGACAACTAACTCAGTTGACGTATGTGTGCTCTGGCCTCTCCACTGAGCAACGATTCCCCATCTCTCTCCCTCTCCTCAGGCCTCCCTATTCCCTGAGACACAACACTATTGAAAGTAGGCCAATTAAGGGACGTCTGGGTGGCTCAGTTGGTTAAGCGTCTGGCTCTTGATTTCAGCTCAGGTCACAGTCTCCTGGTTTGTGAGATCGAGCCCTCTGCGTCGGTCTCTGTCCTGACATTGCAGAGCCCGCCTGGGATTCTCTCTCTCCCTCTTTCTCTGCCCACCCTCCTCTCAAAATAAATAAAGAAACTGAAAAATCTTTTTAAAGGAAAGGAAAATAAAAGAGAGGAGGCCAATTAATAACCCTACACTGACCTCTAAGTGTACAAGTGAAAGGAAGACTCACACATCTCTCCCTTTCAAGCCCAAGCTAGAAATGATCAAGCTCGGTGAGGAAGGTGTGTTGAAAGTCAAGGCAGACCAAAAGCTAGGCCTCTTGTGCCAGTCAGCCAAGCTGTGAATGCAAAGGAGAAGTTCCTGAAGGCAATTAAAAGCGCTACATCAGTAAACACAAATGACAAGAAAGCCTTCTTGCTGACGTGGAGAGAGTTTTCTTGGTCTGGAGAGAAGATTTAACCAGCAACGCCTAATCCAGAGTAAGGTCTGACCTCTCTTCCGTTCTATGAAAGGTTGAGAGAGGTGAGGAAGCTGCCGAAAAAAAAAATGTGAAGCTGGCAGAGGTTGGTTCATGAGGTTTAAGGAAAGAAGCCATCTGCGTAACTGAACAGTGTAAACGAAGACAGCAAGTGCGAATGTAGGAGCTGCATCAAGTTCTCCAGAAGATTCTGCTAAGGTAATTAATATAGGTGTCATCGCTACACAACAGATTTTCAGTGTAGATTAAATGGCCTTCCCTTGGAAGAAGATGCCACCTAGGACTTTCACAGCTAGAGAGAAGTCAATGCCTGGCTTCAACGCTTCAAAGAACAGGCTATTTTTTTTAGGGACTAATGCAGTTTGTGACTTTAAGCTGAAGCCAGCACTCACTTACCCCTATGAAAATCCTAGGGCCCTTAAGAAATATGCTAAATGGACTCTGCCTGTGCTGTATAAATGGAGCAACAAAGTCTGGATGACAGCACACCTGTTTACAACATGGTTTGCTGAATATTTTAAACCCACCGTTGAGACTTACTGCTCAGGAAAGAAAAAAAAAATTCTTTTTAAAATATCACTGCTTGTCGACAATGTGCCTGGTCACCCAAGAGCTCTGATGGGGATGGTACAGTGAGCTGTAATGTCGTTTCATGCTTCCCAACGCAGCATCTGTTCTGTAGCTTATGGACCAAGGAGTAATTTCAACTTGCAGTCCTATTATTTAAGAAATACATTTTGTAAGGCTATAGTTGCCATGGATAGTGATTCCTCTGATGGATCCGGGCAAAGTAAATTGAAAACCTTATGTAAAGGATTCGCCATTCTAGATGCCATTAAGAACATTTGTGATTCAGGGGAAGAGGTTGAATATTGACATTAACAGGAATGTGGAAGAAGTTGATTTCAATCCTCATGGGTGACCGTGAGGGGTTCAAGACTTGAGAGGAGTAAGGAGCTGCAGATGTGGTGGAAATAGCAAGAGAACTAGAAGTGGAGCCTGAAGATCGGACTGAATTTTTACCAACTCATCATAAAATGAGGGGATCAGGAATTGCTTCTTACGGATGAGCAAAGAAGGTAAGGTTTCTTGAGATGGAAACTACTCCTGGTGGAGATGTTACGAAGATTGTTGAAATGACAACACAGGGTTTGGAATATTACATGAACTCGGTTAACAAAACAGAAAACAGCAGCAAGGGTTTGAGAGGGTTGACTCCAATTTTGAAAGAAGTTCTTCTGTGGGTAAAATGCTATCCAACAGCATCGCGTGCAATAGAGAAATCACTCATGGAGAGAAGGGTCAATGTGGTAAATTTCACTGTCGTCTTATTTCACGACATTGCCACAGCCACCCCAACAACCACCCTGATCAGTCAGCAGCCATCAACATCAACATCAACATCAATGCAAGCCCTCCACCAGCAAAAGATTATGACTCGCTGAAAGCTCAGATGGTGGCTACCATTTTTTAACATAAAGTATTTTTAAATTAAGGTATGTACATTTTTAGACATAATGGTATTTTGCACCTAATACAGTATAATGGAAACATAACTTTAAATAAAAGGGGGGGGCACATGGGTGGCTACATTGGTTGAGCCATCTGACACTTGGTTTCGGCTCAGGTCGTGACCCCAGTGTCATCTGGGATCATGCCTCATGTCAGGCTCTGCACTGAGTGTGGAGTCTGCTTAAGATACTCTCTCTCTCTCTCTCTCTCTCTCTCTCTCTGTCTCTCTCTCCCTCTCCCTCCTCCCTCTGCCCTTCAAGCACTCTCTGTCTCTCAAAACAAAAAACAAAACAAAACAAAAAAATGTAACTTTTACGTGTACTGAGAAACCAAACAACTTATTTGACTTACTTTATTATGATACTCATTTTATTGTGATGTGGTTCTTATCGTGTCTTTGTCGTCATTTCCTGACAGTCCCCACCTTGCACTTTATCTTCCAGTGGTGGTGATGTTTTTGCACACCTCGCTCACGTTTCTTCAGGTCTCATATCCTTGTTCACCCTATTTCCGTGGTCTCATCACACCCTCCAAGTTTCCTTTGCCAGCGTCTCACACGTCCTTCAGACTCCGCAGAGGGGTCTTCCGATCTCTGGAAACTTTCCTTTCGCTTCCAGGTTGAGCTGCCCACAGTGCTTTCCAAATGCCCCCTAAACATCCTCCTCTTAGGACACACAGCACACTGGATCGGGAGGTCCTCAAGACCAGGAGCTGGACCTGTAATATCTCCGAGGTATGCCTGTGATCTATGGGTCAACTTACACAGCATTCGATAAAAGATAAAACTTTAGAGACAAAACTCAGATCAGTAGTTTTCGGGGCAGGAGGTGAGGGGCGGTGATTTACTACAACGGGGCACAAAGGAACTTTTCAGGGCTTGGGAATATTCTATATATTATTTATGATGGCAGCTCTGTTTACAATGTACACCTAGAAATGGTGATTTTTACTGTATATAAGTTGTACCTCAATAAGCATGATTTTTTACAGAGTTGGTAAAGATGTAATTTTCTTTCTCTATTTTTCCTTTCTGGAGGGATGTGACTTGTCCACGTTGTCAGGTACTAAGGACCCCACGGAGGCCTCCCTAGAACCTAGGGCCCTTTGAATCCCTAGGGATCCCATAAATGGGCATGATGTGGCTTTAAACAACCTCTAATTCCATGCAAATGTTTGCATATGTGTACAAATGAATTTTCCTGGGGAGATGTCTCACAGTTTCAAATAGATTAAAGGTTACTGTGGCTCACTGCCCATTCCTCATATGAGAACAACCAGAGAGAGAGAGAGAGAGAGAGAGAGAGAGAGGGAGAGAAACTGATCCATATTTCGAGAGTACAAGATAAAGTGAGACTATTGTATAAGTTTGTCACCAGGGATGGGCACTGGGAGGCCATAGTTTGAGGTCAGTCCCTGCACATTATCATCAAGTGACTATCATTAGCAGGTGTTCTTATTAAAGAGAACCATACTTTATATGCAGGCTCATTTCTGAGGACCTATAGTGTCACTCACTGTGATTCCCAAGCTCATAGCAGGGAAAAGAGAAAGAGACTTGCATAAATCCTCCTTAATTTGGAACACTTAATAGGTTCCTTGTACAGTGTTGCAGAGGTTTGAAAATGGAAGCAGGGAAAGGAGGTCACCAATGATAGGTAGAAAGCAGGATGCCAGGCACAGCTTAATGGAATCTGTGGTATTGATCCAAGTGGCAAATGCATCGCATTGTAACAGTATTGAAAGCTTTATGCTGGGCCCTAGCTCAGAAAAGGCCACAGCTGCTAATTTGCAAAAATATCAGGGTTTCAAAAGTTACCGGGGGCCTTTGAAAGATAAATCACCAGGTGTCCCTTTAACTGCAGCACACTCCCATGCCTTCATGAGGTATTTCTATCTAGAAAAGTGGGCCCTGAGAACACACTTTTGCTAGTGACAGTGTTATAGCACAAGCTTCCAGACAGGAATATCTCTCCGGGCCTCACACACTGTGAATAATTAGTCAATCTGCGGTGCGAATGGAGACAGCGTCAAGAGTGTTGCAAGGGCAGGCCAGCTGTGCTCCTCACGGGCCTGAAAGCATGCACCATTTTGGACAAGGTATATTCTGTGCTGGGGTATGCACCTGGCCACATGGGCTCAAGTCATGTTAATGGAATGCTGAGGAATGTTCTCTTCTGACATAGGCAGTGCGACAAAAATGATGGGCGTGCTATTTCCACTGAGCCGTCTCGAGCTCAGTGTTTAAAGATGTGTTTGCAAATAATGATTCACAAAACCCTCATATACTGACCCACCTCCTACTACACAATATCCTCTCAATGTTAATGGCCCCATCCCAACGAGCTGGGTGCTACTTTTATTTCTAAATCGGTAAGTCTGACAAGAGATCTTTTGGGCAGATATGGTCCAAATGGGGCTGAAGAGGCCTTGCTTATAACTTCCAATCCTAACAGTCATTTCCAAATAGAACAGTGAATACATAGGTTATGAAGAAATGAGTGGCAGTGCTGGGACGCTAGTGACTCACTTGAACAAGAAGGGTTTGAAAACAGTGTTCATGGCCTCAGAGGCCCAGACATGGACGTAGAGAGTTTGGATAAGTAATAGAGAATGGGGGGAGGGGGTGTGTAGCATCTGGCAGTACAGTGGAAACTTCTCAAATGCCCCTAAAGCCTGGTGGTCATGGGTTGCAAGACTAAAGTATCATAACAAAAGCAAAACAAGAATTCAGAAAACACCAGGTCATAGGAGTCACATATGCCAAGAAGATACATTTGTGTGGATATTCGAGAACACGAGGATGGAAATTTCATGGACATAAGAATACATAAGTAAGAAGTAAAATGGACTAGAATATTGTTGTGGGAATATACTATGAATTGCCCAGCCAGACAGATGTAGTGGTAACTAAACCAGCACAGAAGCATGATACACGGGCAATATTAGAAACTTCAAACAGGTGTACATTTCCAGGGCATCTCACGCTGGTAAAATCAAAGGACACATCAAAAAACCAAAGGGCATTTCTGGTAATTTTCTTTAGAATATGGGGGGCAGCAAATGGCATGGATACTACACAGTATAAACCAACAAGAAAACTTTGCTCGGGACATGAAACTGAGAAAAATTGGGAGAGAGTGACTGTTTCGTCTTGCTGTCCCTAATGTCCAGAGAACAAAACACTGAATATTCTAGATTTTTAGAAGGGATATATCAAAACATTGAAAAATAGACACAAATGGAAGGCACAAGATGAAATTACAGGGAATTCTTTCAAAGACACAAAGAAAGGCAGGTGGTATTCCCCCCACACCTCAGTGTTATTTTGCACTCTGAAAAATGAGGGAAATAAAAGGAAATAACTAATTATGACTATAAAGAGTCAGCATACCTAAATGGTAGGCAGGTTAAATTGCAAAGGGAACTGGGGTCAATGGCGTCTTTTTGGAGATAAAAAGCATTGAAATGGGACACGCCCACTACTTAGATCACATGAGAAAAATACTGTCATATTTAACATAGAACTTCACATCTCTTAATTCTTAGATTTTTCTCTTTTTGTCAGAAAGCATGATATCTGGGCTGAAAATGGCAGATCCAACAATTTTAAAAGAGTTTATGCCCACGATATCCTAAGGCAATGAGAAATTTATGTCAAGGAGATTCGCACAACTGTAACCATGATCGGAAATCTTCAAGGAATCCTGGAGAACGAAAGAAATCCCCCCCTCCCCGCCCCGCCAACAGGAAATTAGCATATTTGTTTGCCACTTTCAGAAATAAAAATTTTCCTTGGTGAATCTAGAAAACTCTATAGCCTGTGTATCTGGACTTTTGTTCGCTCTGACTCAGCTCCTATAGGAGAAAGGTTTTAGCAGGGTATTAAGGGGTCTTATCCTGTTAAATATTTTATCAGTGACTTGGATAAACAGCAAATCTGTGGATGCTTCACAGTAGAAAGTTATATGATGTGTTGAAAAGATAGAACTGAGATCCAAAGAGATTTAAATGAGTGATATTGGCATGTCAGTTCTAACAAGATAACATTCAATAGATGATGAGCTTAAGGTCCCTAAATTTAGTGCAAAAATCCAATCTCACTTATTCATGATGGATGAGATAAGGCTTAATAGGAACATGTGAAACAAATAAAGAACAACAAGAAATGTAGCGATATCTGATGTCAAATGTGCAGTATGAATAAAAAGGCTATGTGCCTGCCAAAAAATTCTAATGGACTCCTAGGAAAAAGAAGATGGGGCCCCTATACTGTACTAATCAGACTGTATCTGTCATGTTTCCTTTCGGGGGGGGGGAGGGTTTGTACACCAGTGAATGGAGTACCATAAAGATGAATAATGGGTATATTAGAAATGCTGTTTCAACTACAACTATGTATCACTCTATAAATGAGAAATGTTACAGAAGTTGAGGATATTTATATAAAAAAATGGAAGCTTCTCCTTAACTATCTGAAAGGCTAATATAAGAAAGTTTTTTTTTTTTTTTTTTTTTTTTAATTCTGTGTGGTCTCAAGAGGACAAACATACCACTGTGAGGAAGTCTTAAGGAAACAAGTATTCAGAAATAATTTAGTAACAGACACCTTCAAAGATAGAAGGTTCTTTTAAGAGTTCCAAGTCCCTGCCTTACTGGAAGCAACCACAGACATGGTGACCACGTGCTATGGATTCTGTGCAAGGCAAAGATCAGATGGATATTGATGCCGACCGAGTGTTTGTTCCCAGTTCACGGTCCAAGAACTTCCTACACAAATTGTAAGCGCCTGCCAATTTTCTTTCTCCTGAGTTTCAATCCTTGATGATAGCTGAAGCTCACTTAATTTTCCCCCTTCTTCACAGCACCTCCTCTCTTTCCTATTCAAGACTTCCAGTAGGGGTGCCTGGGTGGCTCAGCCGGTTGAACTTCTGACTCTTGATCTTGGCTCAGGTCTTGATCTCACCGCTCCTGAGATCGAGCCCCATGTCAGGCTCTGTGCTGACAGCGCAGAGCCTGCTTGGGATTCTCTCTCCCTCTCCCTCTCTTGTCCTCTCACATTCTGCTCTCTCTCTTTAAATAAGTAAATATTTTAAAAAAGATTTGCAGTAGGAAACGTAGATCTTTTTCTACTGGTTGTCAAACTTTCTGTTTCACTAACTGTTTGCCTTTGTAAGAAACACTGCCCCATTGAAGAGCTTTTGCGTATGTGGTTAATGTCTATCTATAGTCACAGTAATAAACATTTAAAAACTGGAATTAAAAATGTATCTATTAATCACCTAGCAACACTAAATCCATTACATATAAAAATAAATTAAATATATTATGAAAAATAGGTGTATGTCTTCAACACAAAGAAATAAGAAGAAGAAAAGTGGGATTCTATATTTTTGAAAATCTCATTAATACCAGGCTTGATAGAACATAACAACCTTCTCATATCTGATTTTACATTAAATTACAAAATATGTAGTTTGAAAAGGAAGGAGAATTTTCATAGCTTTTTGGATAATTGTGGATATTCTTGGATATAACACCCAAATCAAAGAGCGGTGGTTTCTTAAAGGTTAGTTGCAATGTGGAATTTGAAATCATATTAATGAATACTTTATAATTTGCTATGCTAAAATCCATGAGTCTTGTCTTGCATTCTGAACATTTTTTTTAAGTTTATTTATTTAAAGACAGAGCAAGTGCAAGCGGGGGAGGGTCAGAGAGACAGGGAAAGAGAGAATCAGAAGCAGGCTCTGCACAGTGGAGCCCAATGTAGGGCTTGATCTTACGAACCTCAAGATCACGATTTGAGCTGAAATCAAGAGTCTGTTGCCCTGGGAGCCACTCAGGTGCCCCTCTGCCTTGCATTTTGAATAAACCTTTTATCAATGCCTGGTCATGCCCTGCTCCTTTAGGAAATAATGGTTTGCTGACTTTATGTAGATTTCCAAATGTTGACACCTTCCATTATAAAACACCAGAAAACTTAACGTTCCGTAGTACAAGGTATCTGTCAAGCTCCTGGTAAAAGTTTTCCAAAATTCTGTTTTCTTTTGAATGCTCTGGTTTTATCATTGGCAATAAGTACCATCAATTGTTACCCTTGAAATGAGATACACAATCATTCATTTAAAAAAAAAGAAAAAAGTCTACTAGTTCAGTCACCCAAGAAAAAATGCAATTTCATGCAAAAAGCAGCTTGCAACTAAAACAATTGTACAGTTGCATTTGTTCAGGAAAACCACCACTCTTGTTAGGCAGAGGAAGTGCTTTCTTTGTACTTCCCATTTTGTCAATTAAAAAGGCATGTAATAAGGATCAAGATTTAACAAAATTAATTTTTACTAGTTCTTTAAAATTATTGTTATGTGAAACGGGCAATGTTTTTTTGTTTTTTGTTTTTTCTTGATGTAAGTACATGAGGAATACAATGACTACAGAGACAGTTTAGTGCCAGCGCCTTAATTCTTCTTATGGTTCCAGCGCTGCTTTGACCTATTAGAGCAAGTATCAATGCAGTGATAAAGGCAAATAATGTCTTGACAGTTTTAGAAATAAAAAAAAAATTACTCTTGATCTCATGAACTCCTGAGAAGGTCTTGTGCACTCCCAGGGGTCTCCAGACCACGCTTTGAGAACTGTTACTATGGTAAAATGTGGCTTGGAAATCTTGTGTCAGATCATTTTTGAGAGAGTCTCCGGCCTTGTTTCTCTGTGATTCTAGAACTGTATTCCTTTCCCCTTCTCATACAGCCCTTCCCCTGGTCATGTGGTTGACACCTTCCATTTAAGAACACAGTTTTCCAATTCTCAATTCTGGTCATGTCCTGAGAATGAAATCTGTTACTTTGGTTTTGGAGGGAAAAAACAGAAAGATTGGGGAAAAAAATGATATGCAAAAGGAAGGCTTAAGTATATAGTTTGCATCTGCTCAGAACTAGAGATGCAACAATGAGCACAGACATGGTAAGTGAGCTGAGCAAGTCCTGTTGGCTGCTTCTGGGCCTTTGGGAGCAATGCTCTCCCCCTTGGGTCACATGGGATATCACTGTCCTGCTGAGGGGGGGGGGGGGGGGTGTGCATCAGAAACTCCTAGAGATTCTTTTTTTTTTAAAACGTTTATTTTTATTTTATTACTATTATTTTTTTTTTTTTTTTTGAGAGAGAGACAGAGAGAGACAACACAAGGAGGGGCAGAGAGAGAAGGAGACACAGAATCTGAAGCAAGCTCCAAGCTCTGAGCTGTCAGCACAGAGCCTGACGCAGGGCTCGAACCCATGAACTGTGAGATCATGACCCGAACTAAATTCAGATGCTTAACCAGCTGAGCCACCCAGGCGCCCCAAGAGATTCTTCATAAAATGCACATTCCAGAGTGCCTGGGTGGCTCAGTCTGTTAAGCGTCCGACTCTGATTTCAGCTCAGGTCACGATCTCATGCTTTGTGACTTTGAGCCCTGCATTGGGCTCTGCACTGAAAGCACGGAGCCTGCTTGGGATTCTCTCTCTACCTCTCTCTCTGTTCCTACCCAGCTGTGCTCTCTCTCTCTCTCTCCTCTCAAAATATATAAACTAAAAAAACCCCTGCACATTCCTGGGCTATGCACTTGGAGCTTCTGAGTTCCTATGTCTCTGAGGGTGGAGATAGGAGCTTTGGCATCTCTAGCTTGAAAAAACTCGCATGACTTTTATCAGCATCTCGGTTAAAAACCATTGCTCTGGGGGATAGTAAAGTAGAAGCATAACCAGGTAAGCACAGCTGAGCCTAAAGATGCTGGGTTTATCCGTTTTGGTATTAAGTAAAGGACCGGTCAGGAGAGTGGACAGGGCAGGCTTGGAAACAGTCACGAGTAGTCAGGGGAGTACCTTCAGGAATAGTTTGATCTGAATTGGTGGATAGAGGAAGAGATCTCCCAAGTCCCAGGAGCTCTTTCTTTGGTTGTCAACATCTTTATTCAGTATCGCTTCACTCTCCAGCAGGATAGAAGTAAATGACAACTAAGAATCTTAAAAGGAAAAAAAAATTAAAAAGTGGCTGGGAGACCAATAGCTGTCCACGAGAACATGTCTGAGTAGTAATTGCGACTTCCCTTTCATCAAT
The DNA here is from genome assembly GCF_023721935.1 of Panthera uncia. Classification (NCBI taxonomy): domain Eukaryota; kingdom Metazoa; phylum Chordata; class Mammalia; order Carnivora; family Felidae; genus Panthera; species Panthera uncia. Next base: position 87,622,275 of record NC_064808.1, on the reverse strand, counting down.
GTAACTTGCAGCCGCTCAAGTAAGAACACTTGGAGTGGAAAATCTATTAATACTGAAGCCTGGGACTGGCTGGAAGCACAAAATGTGCAAAGTGAGCTATCACAGCTCCCTGTTTTCTCGGTGTCGTAACTCTTAATCTGCTAAAGACATTGCAGAGAAACTAGAAAAGCTTTTCTTTTGATTTTTTCCAAGTGACACCAAATACGCTGTTCTTGACCCTACATGCGCCTGGTTTATTTGGAAGAGACTTAGGATGATGTGCTTTCTTGGGCTCAGCCTGATAGATCAGAACCCAAAGAGAAGCTCCACCACTCACAATATTGGATAAACACAGTTCATCACCCATCTCTTCAGATTGTTAAGACACCCAGAAAATGGGGCACCTAGGTTTTCTCTCTTTTACCGAATTCTGCAGTTTGGACGATGGCCACTTGGATTTACATAGAGGTATCATGCCATCATTGTCTTGTTGTTGTTGTTTTTTCAAGTTTTTATTTACATTCTAGTTAGTTAAAAAAAAATAAGTTCTAGTTAGTTAACACATATGGTAAAATTGGTTTCAGATGTAGAATTTAGTGATTCATCACTTACAACACCCAGTGCTCATCACAAGTACCCTCCTTAAGACCCATCATCCAATTAGCCCATCCCCTACCCACCTTCCTCCAGAAACCCTGGGTTTGTTCTCTGTAGGTAAGAGCCTCTTATGGTTTGCTTCCTTCTCTCCCCCTCTCTTTTTTTCCCTTCCCCTATGTTCATCTGTCTTGTATCTTAAATTCCATATATGATGAAATCATATGCTATTTGTCTCTTCCTGACTGACTTATTTCGCTTAGCATAATGCACTCTAGCTCCACCCACGTTGTTGCAAATGGCAAGAGTTCATTCTTTTTGATGGCTGAGTAACATTCCATTGCATATATATACCACATCTTCTTTATCCATTCATCAGTCATGGAAATTGGGACCCTTTCCATAGTTTGACTGTTGTTGATACCGCCATTGTTTTTTACATTTTCAACCTCAAGGGAGATGACAGCTCTTCTCTTCTAGAAAGCTGAAATTTAGCCATGCTGCCACAAGGAGGTGATAGCGTGCAAACCTAATGTGGTCCAAACTATACGTGTACATTTTTCCTGAAATATACGATGGTTGCTCTAATACAACACTTATTTGCATTAAGACATCAATTTTCCATAAGCTTTGCAAATATCTTGTTAAAACAGTTAAAACAAAACAAATGTCAAAATAGATCATCTTTGTGAGTGACATGACCTAAACTCTAAGCTAATGACAAATAACGTCTGTTTAAAGCGTGCTACTTGCTTCATCAGTCAAAGCACTTTGCAAGTGGTAGCTCATTTAAAAATGTCAAAAACCGTATGAGATGGGTACTATTAATGTTAGGATTTTTAGATTAAGAAACCAAGGCATAGATACAAGAAATAATAGGAGTGAGTTACAATGCTAGTAAGTGATAGAATTATGTGTTATATCTCAGGTATTCTGCTATAGAAGTTCCTATGGTAACAAAGCTACCTTGCCTCTATTTGACTTCTATTACTCTATAGCTATTATTGCTTTTACTGAATATTGTCCCTTCATCTTAATATACTAATTAGAACACTTTTTCCAGGTTTATTTATCTCCTGACTTCCCCAAGATAGTAAGTTTCATGGATGTTACAAGTAGCATACTATTTCTTAACGAGAAAGAATCATGTGAAATGTGAGAATAGTGCTTCTATTATAAAGTTGGATTAAGGAGTTTAGTTAATAGAAAATACCATACAATATATGTGTTGAACGTTATATTGGTATTATGTGACACTGGCTGTCAGTTGATAAGAGAACTTGCTGGATGAGCTTGTTCACGTCCCACAGACACTGGGACACTATTTCCTTTCCATAGTGGGCATGTGATACTGAGGATGCTTACTTTGGCTTTAGTTTTTCACCTTTCGTGGGTGTCCGCAAAATATATTATCTTACAAGAAACAACTGTTCTCTCCTTGCTTTTTTCAACAGATTCAAGATCTCTCTGCCAGCACTGGCCTCTCCCTCCTGATGTCTCAGGCTGTAATCCTCTTAGCTTTTGTCTGCTTTACAGCCCTTTCTCTATCAGAACCACATACATCACCCAAACCATCTTGGAAATTTCTAGAAGGGAAAACCAACAACAACATCAATTTGTTTAGTCTTTTTCCAGTGGTTCCCAATTACTTTCTTTCTTTTTCTTTTTTTCTATTTGTAATCTTTTCCCCTTACTTAGCCCATCCTTTTTGAGGGCTCTGGAGAACTTTATGACTACTCGGTCCTTCAATTCTCTGAAACTCCACCCTGTATTCCAGAATTGACATACATGTACTCTATGAGTACAGAGTCTTACTCTGATTCCATCCCTGACATCCAAACTCTTCCAGCTTTGAACTAGCCTGGTGTCAAAGTCTCATATAACAGCATGCCCTCAAGTGCAGGTGTGGGTATGGCAGCCTAGGGAATCTGTTCTGCGATCGATCTTTTTTTCAGATTTAAAATAACTGTGTCATCATGTGGCCACAATAATCCTTGCACCCCCCCCACCCCTGGGATTCATGCCCTTGGGTATTCCCCTCCTTCACTGAACAGGGCTTGCCTCCTCACCCACTAGAACAGTGATGGAAATGATGTGATTTCCAAGGCTGGGTCATAAAAGCTATCCTGGTTTCTGCATTGCTCTCTTTGGATCACTCACTCTGGAGCAAGTCAGCTGCCATGTAATGAGGACACCGGAGCAGCCCTATGGGGAGACCCATATGGCAAAGCACTGAGGCCTCCTGTCCAAACCCTACCCCGACTTGCCGGTGGTGGGAATGAGCCACCTTGAAAGCATATGGGGGACTGCAGCCTCATGAGAGATGCTAATCCAGAACCACATCTAAGCTGCTTCCAAATTCCTGATGCACAGAAACTATGATGCACAAATTTTGAGGCAACTGTTTATGCAGCAATAGATGAGTAATGGATGTAGCATTCTCCATCATCAACTAGTTTCTTTTTGCTAAAAGCTGTTTGGCAGTCCCTAAGATTAGTTTGCTGTAATCACAGAATTTTCTATGACTTCTCCCTCTAGGAGAGGAATTGAATAACCTTTTTCCCTACCTCCAAATCCACCTTTCACGCCTGTAGCTATGGGACTGATTTGCATAGGATACTGAGATTACTTATCTAACAAGCTTTACCAAGTTGCCCTTAGCAACAACTTTGGATACTGGCTTACTTTAAGTAGTTTAGAGTGGCCACATCCCTTATAAAAATAAAGGCAGGAAGTGTCTCTGCTGCACTGTGGAAAGAACTTTCACAGTTTTAGAGCCACGCATATTTGGTCTGGAATCTCTGATTGGCCACTTAGTGACACTGAATATTAAAAAATGCTTCCAAAGAATCAAAGGTTACCTTGAACAAATGATGTAACATCTCTGAGCTTCAGTTCTCCGTCTGTAAAATGGGGATAGGGTTTGCCCTGGAGGGCGGTGTCAAGATCAAATGATATATCTTTTGAAATCAATCTCACAAAATACGATGCCACACGGATAATGGGAATTTAATAAATGATAGCCACCATTAATATTAAAAGAGGATCCTTGAACAACAGAAAACCCGGAGAACTAACTTATTTGAGGTCAAAGATCCAAACTGTATTTCAGTATCTTTGATTCTGAGGCAGTGTGAACCTGATTCAGAAGTAAGACAGGAAGGAAAGCCCCCTCCCATTTGGGATGAGGAATGGCCAGTGTCTCAGCAGCACGAGGAGGGTGCCAAGTAGGGCTAGGGAACAGCATGAGGAAAGTTAGAGAGGTGGAAGAGGGGCTCGTGTTTTGGGAAGAAGTGTGGGCACAAAGTAGCATAGACTGACCTGATTATGGGAAACAGGCAGAAAACGGTAGGGCGTACCAGTAGGAAAGGACTCGGAAAAACCATTTGCGTTAACTCTGGATTAAATTTCTCAACCGCTAGGGACACTTTGTGCTGGATACATTATTGCTGTGTTGTCCGGTCCTGTGCATTGCAGGATGTTTGACAGGATCCCTGGCCTCTACGTACTAGATACCAATAGCACCCAGCCCCCACCAGTTGATGGTCAAAAATATCTTCAGACGTTGCTAAATGCCCTCCCCCCTCGCCATAGGGGGCAAAATGGTTCCTAGTTGAGAGCTACGCTAGATCCTTCCAGGGCTTTATCCTTATCTAGACACTTGAAAAGCAGCCAGACGGTCTTTGCCACATTAAGTGGAAGGAGTAAGAAAAATATCATTAAAGATACTTAGGTGTAAAGGAGCAAAACATATCATTAGGCGGGGTCTCTGATAGGGACAGTCACAGATGCCGTCTTATTTAAAAAGCATTAATTTGGGTATTAAACGAGTTAACACTGGAAAGTGTCCAGCACAGCGTGTGATGCCTGGAAAGTAACCAGAAATGATGAGTTTTCTCCTTTCTTTCCTGATAATAGTTTGGGCTTAATTCAGGAGGCCATGGGGAACGGTAGGCTACTCTTTATAGGTCAGTGGCATTATCATAGTGGGAAAGTGACATTCTACCTAAAGCTCAAGTCTATTGCTTTATCCTGGGAAGGTGCCCTATCTCTTGGGGATAAATGCCCCCAGGGACTGGCAGGGTGCCTGCTCCCTAAGTGTCCTCAATTACCATTTCTACCCACCAAGGAGGCTGCTCTGTCCAGAGATGATCAGGACATAATGAGCCCAACGCCAGGAGTGATTAAAACAAATGACACCGCAGTGTCACAAGGTGGCGGGGCAGGGGGGAGGTGGCTGAAGTGATTGGCTCCTCTTAAATGCAGCCCAATTTTGAATAATACAGCTGCTTACCCGATAGCTGCCCGAACGCAAACCTGTGGCAGCTGGTCACCCTCCAGTGCCTCCGGGATGGGGTCACCAAGGGCTGGAACACACTTTCTGAATTGAAGCGGTGGACTGTGAAATAGGAATTACTGACAGCTCTTAAGTATATCAAGAGAACAGCCCTATTCCTTAATACAGAGCCACTAATAGACATCTAGAAACCTATAAAACAGACAATTCCTCTATATCATCCTAGTTAAATCAATGTAGTTATATTACCCTCATCATTTTCCCTTTAACATTTATTACATTTTGCCACAGTAATTTATTTTTTCATATCCATCAGCCGATTAAAGACTTTATTCTGAAGATACACACATCCTTGTGACCTAGTTGAAACTGACCTAAACTGTTAAGTAAAAGCAATTTGGTGGCGGAAGTTATTCTCTCTTTCTCCCTCTTTCTCTCTATGTGCTTCCTTCTCGGTCTTACACTTCCCTCTGTCTGGGAGGATTGTGTTCTAGCATTTACAAACAATAGTGTAAGCTTACACTTTTGGTCTTCTTCCTTTCGAGGTAGCAAGGCAACTCCTGAACCTCTGCGAGTGTATCTTTTCATCAGCTTTTCTCCTGGTGTGTTCCTTTCTTGCCTTCTCTCCCCGTCAGCCCCTTCCTCTTCTTCCTCGTCCTGAGCGTCATGGAGTTTCTGATTGGGCCAATATCTCAAGGCCTCCTGTCAACTGCAGGACTCAGGGGCCACTCATCTTGAGGACTTCCTGCACCTGCTGCAGCAAGAAACCTCAGCCAGGGCTCACCGTGGTAGACAGAGGAGGTGGCTGCTTTAAATATACCATCTACGTAGTCAGTAATATCATAATAATGTTGTACGGTGACAGATGGGGGCTACACTTCTGGCGGTGAGCTGAGTAATGCATGGCACTGGCGAATTAATATGCTGTATACCTGAAGCTAATATAACACTGTATGTTACTCATGCTTCATTAAATATACATATTTTTATTTCAATATGTTTTTACATACATTATATAATATATATATATTTATATGCAATGTATATAAATATTGTATTTACACCATATTTGATTGAGAAATATAATCCGGAGTTATCACAATACAATGTAAACATTTACTATAAATATGAATATAAATATAAATATAAATTTAAATATAAATTTAAATATAAGTTTAAATATATATATATGAGCATAATTAGCATACACTGTTATATCTATCTCTGTCTATCTATCTATCTTACTCCATTTAAACCACTTTCCCTGCAAAACTGAACAGGGCTACCAATGCCATGTTTCTACTTCTTTAAGAGGAAACTTTGACAAATTCAGTCAAATGGAGAAGGGGCGCTCTCCTGGAAGGGTAAAATGAGAAGTTGTAGTCATTTGCGAACCATAATTTATCGTGAAGTTTGAACAAAGAGCAGAGTTGTGTTATCTTCGGGAGAAAACACTTGGGGACATCTGTCGTGATGTATGTCTGTGTGGTTAGTTTAAGTAGGGCAGATCGGAGAGGTGCTGGGGAGTCAGGGAGAATCATGAGCGCTCTGACCTAGACAGGAAAAGAACACGTAGATCCAAGGAGGTGGCTGATTTCTTAACTAAGGCAAGGTTTTCCCGAACACTGTTCTCGGACTTTCTTTGGCTACAGAATCCTTCTTGAATTGGACTCATGCAGGGATGGTCCAAAGGGGTCGGCCTTTGCAAAACTTGTAAGCTAAATACCTCCCAATGTTCTGAAGCCCTGGTTACTTGCCTCCATGTCTCATATGGAAAAGTGTCTGTTAAAATTTTAACCTCCCTTACTAGAGAGAAAACTCACATAAACATATAAGCCATAGGGGTGGAACTCAGTTAGTTACTGCACTTGGCTGGCTGAGATTTTTTCATACCTCGAATTCTCTCCATGAGGCAAACCCTGATTTATCCTTCAAATTCAACTCAAGCATCATCTCCAGAAATCGTGCTCCCACCCCCGAGTCTGATTTAAAGAGTAGTGTCTCTTCTTTGCTCTTATAACACCTTTGTGTTTGATTCTACCATAACACTTAGGATAACCTACTGCGATTATTATTTTCCATGTATGTCTCCACCCCTGCACTATGGGCTTCTTGAAATGAAGGACAATAAATGTCTCATTTGATTTGGTCTTTCTGGTATACAGTGCACCACTTGAAGTTTTGCTGAGAAAATAAGCGAATGAAGAAATCCCCGCCATCTATATTTAATTCTACCACTTTAGATTGACAGGCCCCATTAACTAGCCCCCCTCCTCCAGCTCCTGGACCCAACACGCCATCGCTTTTAAATCACACGTTCATACTGCCTATGTGCTAAACTTTCCCTCATCTTCCTGCAGGGTACCACCTTTCTGTCACTCACAGAGTAAACACTTTGCCTTGCAATATTTGTCATCAATTTTCTCTGGCATTTACTTCTGTTCCAACTGGCATGGGTGTATGTAAACATCCCTTTGTCGTACACGTTTCTTGGTGATAGTCCTTTGCAACTATTTCTAAACCGTAATTAGTTTGTGCCAGAGCTTTGCTGAGGTGAGATGGGCATCTTTAATCCTTCCTTTGCACGCAGGGAACTGGAGAGATGAAATGATTTAAAAGTAACCATGTCTTAGATCAGCGCTCAGGATTGGTAAAGGGATTTAGTGCTTCCTAGACTTATGCTTTAGCCTCTAGGCCCTGCTGCCTCAAATAAATTATATATTTGTTCAGGGAAACCACATTCATAACATTTTGCTTACACAGAAATCCTGTCCGTAGTCAAACTTCTCGTAGTCAACCTAGATTCTGCCACTGCCCCCTCACTCCCCAAATGTAATATTTTTCAGACTCAAACGTTTTCGATCTTTTTGGCCAGGATTTAACCCCATAGGAATTGGCTGTAATTTGTTGTAATTAAGTATGTAACTGTCTTGCTGACATTATTCATATGATCTTAACAGTAGTAAGAAAATTAAGTGTCTAGGGGGCCTGGGTGGCTCAGTCAGTTAAGCGCCTCACTCTTGATTTCAGCTCAGGTCATGATCTCGCAGTTCATGGGTTCGAGCCCCGCGTCCCGGCTCTGTGCTGACAGTGCAGAGCCTACTTGGGATTCGCTCTCTCCTCTCTGTCTCTGCCCCTACCCTGCTTGCTTTCTCTCTCTTAAAATAAATAAATAAACTTAAAAAAAAAAAAAAAAGAAAATTGTCTGTAACAGAAAACACACACATACATGCACACGTAGTTGGTTCCTCAGTTTATCCTGAAACCAGATGCAGGCTCAAATTCTAACCCTAACTGAAATGCAAAGAATGCAAAATTTCAGAAAAGAAGCTAAACATGGTAAGTTAATACTTTAATCAATACCATCAATTCAATGACTTTACAATTAGCCAGTTACTGCTATTAATAGCATAATCTTTAGTTGGGGGTATACCCATCTTTTGAGGTATACACATTCCTAGTTATGTTCTTGTCTATATTTATATATTGATATTTATGCCACCTGTTATGGATATGGATACTTGAGAAAAGCAATTAACAACCAGCTGCCTTAAATCATTTCCTGAATAAAGAAACATGAATAAATATGTATTCCTCAATCCTGGTTTCCAGATCCCTAATAATATCTCCTACTGCTTCAATGGAGGTTTTAAAAGTCTACGCTTGGTGTAGTAACAACGGACATTTACTGAGCCCTTCTTATGTGTCAGGCGGTGCTCTATGCATTGTATGTATATAAATTCATATGCTCCTTATAACAACCTAAGGAAACTTAGTTTTCTTCAGGTCACATTAATGGTAAGTGAATGGTCTTGGATTTGAATCCAGGCAGTCTCGTTATATAGCCCACATATCAAAATAACTTACAATAATAGTAATTAATTTTATGTCCTCTGAAACGCAGAACTGATAGACTATTAGGACCTTGCTAATCAAAGGTGGTTTTATACAACATTAGTATCACCTGAAAACTTTCTAGAAGGGCAGCATGCTGGTCCCTCCCCAGGTCTACTGAATCATAATCTCTGTGTCATCAAGGTCCCCCAAATGATTCATATGCATATTAGTGTTTGAGAAGCATTATTTTAGATTTCCCATTGTTGTGCAATTTCATTGACCCATTAAGAGGTCCTAAGTGTACAGGCATATTTGGAGGGAGTTGTTTTGTTTTGTTTTTACTACACATACATGAGCACGGTGTGTTTTATGTATAAAATTTCCAATTTAACCGTGAGGAATTTTATCAATGATCCTAAAGCACAGCACGTGAGCAGATGGCCTTGGGGTAAAATATCCTTTCGTTACACATTTTCCAGGCCTCTACATTTGTTTCTTTGACCCTGTCATTCATTAGCAAGAACAAGAATTGCCTGAGGATTGGGTTTGTTGGGAACACCGGTGTCTAGTGTTTAATACTATTTGGCAAAAAAAGGTGTATCTACTTAACAGAGTAGAACAGCATATGGGAATTGAGTTGAGTCAATCCAAGGCTATGGTACTGGTGTGAATTCTGCCTGGGTCTTGAACATGCTGGATGGTCCAGGATCAGCTGCCATTGACTATAGCAAGTGACAACGAAAGCTGGAATAGCTAAGGTTTTCCTGTTGATGTGTGAATGAGGTAATGCTCCTGAATCTCTTGAAGATGGATCTTATATTACTAAATTATCTTAATCTTCAGATGTATACACTTTAGGGAGAGTACTTAGAGGTCATCTGCCTGTTCCAAGGTTTTCTAAGTGGCAGGTAGATGTGTGAGGCCAAGTTTATCTGACTCCAACCTCTGTGCTCTTTCCTTTTTTTTTTTTTCCTTGCTACCAAGTGCAATAGAATTACCTTCTTTATTTCCTGTGAAACTGCTGTTTATATCTTTTGAACCTCAGGCAAGGGCAACCAGAATAGAACGCACAATGTAATGGGACAGAGCTGAGGGCTGGGCTCGGAACGGGGGAAAAAGAAATATACATATTGTTTTTCCCCCCTCCTTAGGCTTGGAAATGGCATTGAATTCCTAATCAAATTTTTTCACATAGCTTAGGGTAAACACTGAATTCATTGCGGGTGGAAGAGATCTTTCTGATCACGTATTCCCAATGAACAATTCTGGAGTTTTAAAAAGGGACACGCAGGCAGGCAAAATCATATACCTAGCTAGTTTGTGGCAGAACCAAACCCCAAACTCAAATCTTCTTCTCACGCCCAAATGGGACACTTTGCATTAATCTGCACTGCCCTTCTGTCTCCAAGTGAATCACAAGACACTTCTCTATGACCAAGTGCACGAGAAAATGGACCAGTAACGGTTACATTTTATGATGATCACTAGATATATGTATGAGAGCCCCTCCGGATTTCCTTCTAGTGTTTCTCATGCCTGACCACTCACCTGCTTTGCACTCAGCACACTTCGCAGGGTCCCACTGCATCCATTTGAGTGACAAAGGGATTTAGAGGTCACCAGCCCAAGGATTTTCAAACTGCATGTTTCAGAGGCTGAGATTCCAAAGGAAAGGTTTTAGAGGAAACCTTTCCCAGGTGCGTGGGCGGTGAGTCACTCCCTTCAACCAGAGCATCTCTGCTGTCATCAGCATTACGTATCACGGTTCTGTTCAAGATACTATTTTAAAATGTGTCCCAGTGCTTTAATTAAAAATAAAAACAAACAGGGGCACCTGGGTGGCTCAGTCGGTTGAGCGTCCGACTTCAGCTCAGGTGATGATCTCATAGTTTGTGAGTTCAGCCCCATGTCGGGCTCTGTGCTGACAGCTCAGAGCCTGGAGACTGTGTTGGATTCAGTGTCTCCCTCTCTCTCTGCAACCCCCCCCCCCCCCAGCTTGTGCTCTGACTCTCTCTCTCTCTCCCTCTCAAAACTAAATAAATGTTGAAAAAAAAAGTTGAAAACAAACAAACAAAACATGGAAGGGCGCCTGGGTGGTTCAGTCAGTTGAGCCTCTGACTTCAGCTCAGGTCATGATCTCGAGACTGGTAGGCTGGAGCCCAGCATCTGGCTCTGTGCTGATAGCTCAGAGCCTGCAGCCTGCTTCAGATTATTCCGTGTCTCCTTCTCTCTCTGCCCCTCCCTCGCTCGTGCTCTGTCTCTCTCTTTCTCTCAAAAATAAATAAACATTAAAAAAAAGTTTTTAATTGGCTAAAGAAAAACAAAACAAAACAAACATGGACATGATGGACCCTGGTCAGTCCCTTCACTTTTCCAATATTTTTCAGATAAGAAATTTTGAGGCCTAGCTAGGTTTTAGAAACTCGTGCAACGTCACCCAGCTCAATTTCACTATGGATATGATGAGAAACAAGCACAGAGAACATATTTTCTCAACCAAAAAATCAGGACACAAAACCTGACAAGTCTAAGTACACTTATGGGGACAACAGGACAGAATATTTGAAATTGAGACTGTCCCAGAAAACCCATAATATATGGTCACTGCAGGAATAAGGCAAGAACATTTCCTGACTTCAAGCCTAGCTTGAGTGGCAGGTGAATGAACTATGGTATAAAGTCACAGAGGGTGACTGTTACTTCTTTCCTGCTTTCTGCATTCTTTGATATATGACAGGACCTGCCAAATCCTATTGATTTTAGTGATACTTTCTGTATTAAGATTTATGTCCTAATGGCTCCTTTGGACTTCTTGGGCCGGCTCGACTCTCAACTTCTGGAATGCTTTGGGAAGGCAGAGGCCAGGAAGAAATGATTCAGTAACTAACCTGACTTCCGATAAATCCAGTAGGAAAAAGTCCTACGGTGTGGCAGTAACTAGAATTTTAATGCCAATAGTTATGAGTAGCTATAGGTAATATACGTGTCCCTTAAATTTTGTAAGAGTGTCTAGCTGCCACAGCACAGGATACTCAAGGAATGTGTTCTATAAAATAAATGAATAAATACAACAGAGAGAATGTGTGGCCTTGGCACCATATTCTATCAGCTTTGGTAGCTCTTTCAAAATACTGCGACATATTAAAGATTTTACTTATGTAATAATACAAAGCATCCTTAAAGCCGAAATCTCAGCAAATGTGATGACCGTCAAATGGCAGTGATTGAGCCATGAAATCACTATGCTAGTCTGCTGCACAGGCTAGCTCAGGCATTCATGAGTACCATTTTAATCCTGGAGTACAGAGTGACAGATCTTTCTTACCAGAAAGGGATTGTATTTTTGTGTTCTGTCAGTGGTGGTTTTGTTTTGTTTTGTTTTGTTTTGTGTTTGCTCTTTTAGTATTATGCCCCTGCCGCCCCACCCCTGCGAAAAAAAAAAACCCAAAAAACAACAAGGTTGTTTAAGGAACCATTACATTGAAACTCAAGTCAATGTCATTACTTCAGAAGCATGTCTTTCTCTGGCTGGTAGGAGCCATGGAGCAGGTCTAGTTTTTCTCAGCTTGCCATTTGAGCGAGCCCTTCTTCCTCCCACTTAAGCATACAAATAAGGCCACTAAAAAACATTAAGGAGACCAAATAAAAAAAAAAAACAAAAAACAAAACTTTATTATTAGGAAACCTGTCCTTGGGGAAGGTAAGCCCATTGGATAAACTTTGGATGTTAGAGTCAGAAAACCAGAAGTGACTTCACTGGGCATGGACCTAGGTAGGTACGCAGGACTCTGCACTTAGAAGGTCCCTGTGCTTGGCTTAACGCTCTGTTGTTTCCATAACCAAAGTCTAAATAATTTATGAACAAGGCACCCTGAAAGTTAAGTATCCAATCCTGCAAAGAGCCCCATACACATTCTTCAGGGCATTTCTGGTTATACTCGATTACCATTTCAACACTGTGATCTGGAACCCACGATCTGGAATCAAACACTCTAGCACTAACTAGCTGTTTGTTTAGAACAAGCTACTACTTCTTTAGGGTCCTCAGTTTCTTGATCTTTATAATGGGGATGGCAATATGACCTATCACATTCCTTTGGAGGATTCAGTGGAACAAGGTACCTAAAGCACCCACCTTAGCTACTGTCCAGAGTATGATCTCAGTAAATGTTTATTGAATAAATGAACAGGTAAAATCATCCCCCAGAGACCTGGGATTTCTATAGACCTTTGACTGTCCCAAATTAAGAACCTTTAAAAATTAAGGAGATTAAAACAGGCTTTCGCCATCCTGCTCGGTCTGTCTATTCCCACTTTACTGTTTTGATCCCCAGAGATCTCACTGAATGGTCCAATAGTCAGCAGGCTCGGCTGTTAAAGATTAAGAATGAGGGAGCCGAAAAAGTTTTCGGTAGACCAAAACTGAGCAATGAACTCTTGCAACCTACTGGGAGCTTGAGGACATTTCTATCATTGTTTCCCACATGCCAGGCTTCAAGACCACAGATCAGTTCCTGGGATGATGGGTGGGGCTGGCATACATTTGTGGTGGGCATGTCCTTGAGGAAGCATTTAATTCCAAAAATAAACGATGCCTTCGTTGGCTTCTCTGGATCTGTGTGCTCTTGATCACAAGATGGAAACTGTGGTCTCTAGTAGAATTTAATACTTAGTCATATATATTAGTGTTTCAAGATTTGTGACCTACAGATACCCATCTCAAACCAGCCAAAGAAGTGGCTTTGAAATAATTCAAGAAGAATTAGAATTAGAAGGGAACATACAGGCAATGGCCATGACTATAAATTCTAGGTGATACACAGACCACAACGATGTCTCCCAAGCCCCCATCTCTTCATCGTCTGTTTTCATCATTCTCTGCTGCCACATGTAGACTGTTCCTCCCCAGCCTTAGCCTAAGTGGTATTTGTTCTTCCATTTCTTCTGCTTTCCAAATCCAGCACCAGAAAAAGCCCAAACGTTATGGCGACAACGCGTAGTGCTTTTTCAGAAACTGGGAAATGAAAGACTTTGTTGCAGAGGACAGTGGAAGGAAAAGACAACGATATGGTAAAAAAAATTCTGTCCTGTTACATATAATTACAATGACATGTATTATAATAGTTCACCTGCCATGTGGAAGACACTAAAACTACATTTTATAAACATCATCCTAATTATCTTCACAATTCTATAAAATGGGTATTATTGGGTGTGATTGCAGGATCAGTTTCCAGCAGAGATAATAGTCAAACCAAACCCAAGAGAGACAGACTCCAAAGTCCATGGTATGGTGTTTCAACTTGTAGCAGGCATTCCGAACACACTTGCCCGTGTGACTAACACATGTAGGAGTGTTTAATGGGCTCTGTGATGTTACACAGAGGTTCAGCGTGAGCCCTGACTTTCAGGAGCTTAAAATCAAGTAGGTATGGGCAAAAATGTCTGAAAAATAAGACTGTAAGTGCCATATGAGTAGTCCAGACAACAAATGCTACACACAATGATATTCTTTTGGGGGGGGGATCTAAATACGCCATTTGGAATGTCCCTCCCAGAGTTATGCAGAACAAAATCACATACTGGAAACTGGACATAAGCCGTGTCAGTTGCCAATACAATGAAGCGTGTTATGTACCAAGGTCATGTCATATTGAAAATAATTAGTCCAGGGAGCCTGGGTGGCTCAGTCCCTTAAGCGTCCAACTTAGGCTCAGGTCACGATCTCGCAGCTAGTGAGTTCGAGCCCCACGTCGGGCTCTGTGCTGACAGCTCGGAGCCTGGCGCCTGCTTCAGATTCTGTGTCTCCCTCTCTCTCTGTCCCTCCCCTGCTCACGCCCTGTCTCTCTCTTCCTCAAAATAAATAAACATTAAATTGTTTTTTAGTTAAAAAAAAAGAAAAGAATGAGTCCAATGGTTTTCTTTTGGCCAGACTTACAGCTTCCCCTATTACAAAATGAAATACATTACATCAAATGTTACTCTCAAGTTAGGTATGCGCCTTCCAGCTTTTGAGTGTAATGTCAGAGTAAGGTAGCTCATTTCACAGTTTATGGCTCCAGAAGGAATTGGGAAGACAACAGATTGAGGATTTGCTAGTTTGCAATACTCTTTAGCCCAAGGTAACTATGGCATCATATTAGTATCAATGATTGTGCTGTTCTGGGGCCAGACCTAGATTCTATACTAGACATGTTGTATCCTTTCCACATTGTCTTAATTCTAGCCTGGTAGGGAGGACAAGCTGAGCTTCGGACAAATTTAAATGTATGTTGAGCCATAAGGGATGGTGAAGTGAACTTAGTAGATATGAGGAAGAGGTGAGCAAAGGCATTTAGACAAAGGCACAGCTTCAGAAAAGGGCCGGATGGAGAGGTTCCCAACATGTTGACAAAATAGTTAATAACAGGGATAGAGAATGAATGGGGTAATGCGATCAAAATTAGAACGTTAGATTGACAATGGTTTTCGAAAATTTAAATGACAGCAATGGAATTTGACACAGATTTTGTGTGTGTGTGTGCGTGGGGGGGGGGGATGTGAGTTTTTAAAGCAGGTGCCTGATATGATATGATCTGTTTCAAGGTGATAACAGCAACAGGTTGTTCTGAATGGAGTGGGGAAAATACTTGAGACAAAGGGCAGGGGTTTAGTACTTAAGAGTGTTTCTATGAAGACTAGGTAAGGGATCTGAATGTCTGGTTTGGGCCAGATGCGATGTGGAAAGGACACCAAGCCTGGTGGTGGCCACCACTGGACCTTAGCAAGACCTGCTGGGACCTCAGCAGCACAAGCTGGCCCAGGAGACCTTAATATAAAAGAGATCTAATTTGTTAGGTAAAATACAGCTCAGGGAGTAGGAGCGGCAATAATAATAACAAAAGCAGTGGCGTTGTTAATAGCTAAAATACACTTTGTGTGCTCCTGTCACTGGGCTGATTCCCCTGGGGTAGCTCTTATCCTCCATAAATCAGGTCAGGTGTGTGAATCAGGTATTATTTTCTCTGCTCTACAGAGAGGAGAGCCAAGACTTTACGTGGTTAAGTAAGTCCTGCCACCTTGGCAAGTGGTAGCGCAGAATCTCGACTCGGAGAATTTCTAAACCCATACACTGAGAAGAACCAGTTCTCCGGACTGTGTTGCATGGTCCTTGGTCGCGAAAGCCGGGGCATCATGGTTTCATCCTGCCTATATGGTGAGAACACTACTTCTCACCACGTCACCACCTGTGATACTTTGGGAGAACTGTTAAAAGTCCGTTGAGCCTCAATGTCTCCATCTATAAATTGGGAATGATGAATAGTTGCTCTGGAGGGGTATTTTGAAAGGTAAAATTGATAATGTGTGTCAAAGGCCTGGCAAGATAAATCTTTCCATCAGGCAGATGAAGAATGGCTTTGGGATTCCAGGAGGGAAGCCATACCCAAATCCCGGCAACGTGATACTGGTCAATTGGCTCCTTCATCACTGTCCTCCAACAAGGCGCCGAGGAATAAGGGACAGGAGGCGGGGCTGTGCACAGTGGCCAGAGGGAGGAGGCTGTCCAGGGAAGTCCAAGTGTCATTCCATTGGTTGATTTGGCTGCAGGGACAAGGGGGGCTGTAGTCACAGAACTCTCTATACGGAAGTTCAGTCCTATAGATTAATGAAAGCAATGGACGAGAGTCAGGAGGCAAATGAGGGTGGCATCTGTAAATATGCAGACACATGAATACTCAGGGTTAGCCCAAGTCATGATAGATTGATGTTTACGTTGACACGATTAATCCCAGACCTCACCAGAGGGCACCCGCTCTCCTTACAGGCTGGAATCCCTGGGAGTTTTTAACACCACCCAAAGGGCATTGCTGAAGCCTGGGAAAAGTGATCAAAACAGTTGAATGAAGGGCGGGTTGAAGAAACTGTGGCCTGAGGCAGAGACTTCAGGGCACTTGAAGAGTAGGGAGAAGTGACTTATCTAGCTCAGGAAGTCCTGAATGAGGCAAAGCCATAAGGATCCTGCTCTGGGGTGGCAGGCAGTGCCGATTTAGCCGCCAGTTCCCATTTTCAGGAAGGATTTCCACCAATGCAGGCACGCGCAGGCACGAGCACATGCACGCGCACACACACTCTTAACGAGGCGCAGCTGTGCTTCAGAGACCTGCCCCTGACTCAGGCACCGAAGAACTGAGTCTACGGGAGAAGAAGAATACAACTCATGGCGCCTGGGTGCCTCGGTTGGTTGAGCGTCCGACTTCAGCCCAGGACGTGATCTCGTGGTTCCTGAGTTCGAGTCCCGCATCGGACTCTGTGCTGGCAGCTCGGACCCTGGAGCCTGCTTCGGATTCTGTGTCTTGCTCTCTCTCTGCCCCTCCCCCATGCTGTCTCTCAAAAAATAACCATGCTGTCTCTCAAAAAATAAATAAACATTAAAAAATTAAAAAAAAAAAAAAACAGAATACAACTCATGGGGAAATAGGATAAATACACTTCATCCCTGTGTCCACTCAGATCAATGCCAGGGCACATGGGTTGTGCCTGAATCCCTATCTTCAGAAGGAAGGTGAGCCCTCCACTTGGATTTTGTCATCTTTTACTACCATTCTCTATTTATTTGTCAGTTTCTGTCTCTATTTCCGAGTAGAATGTAAGTCCCATGAAAGCAGGACATTTTTTTTTTGTCTTTCTCACTGCTGTATCTAGTATATGGTACATAGTTGTGTGCTCAATAAATCACCATGGAATGAATGAGTGAAAATACTCATGGGCATATTTAGGTCATTGTCTTCTTTATTACAGAGTATTAATTATTAAAAAAAAAAGTTTCAAAGTTATAAAAGTGAAAACCTAAATTTAGCTCTGCCCCTCTCTTCTCTCTAGTCCTTCTCCTCCCTCTCCAAGCCTGTTTTCTCAAGAGTCCCCCACTGAGGTTAGAATCTATTCTGCAGGCATAAGGGAGTTTGGGGAGGTTTTCGAGAAGTGGATTGACATGGCAAGTAGATTTCTATTTCAGAAGGATAACTTTGGAAACAGCGTGCAGCATAGATGAGAAGGAAAACAGACTGCAAGCATGGAATCCAGTTAGGGTACTATTAACGTGAGAAACCATGCAAATTAGTAAATACTGGGACAGGTTGGTGTTGGCAGAATGCTTTGGGGAGCTACATAGCTGTGCGCAGTGAGCAATTCTTTTCTACTCCATAATGAAAGCAATAACGGTAATAGGAATAATACTAAACAATACAAATAAGTACCATTTATGGAGTGTTTAATTCTCTGCCAGGGACTTTTCTAAGGAGTTGAGAAGATCGAGTGAGTTGTCCAAGTTTGCACAGCTATTGGTAGGTGGAAAAGCTGGGATGCAGACCTAAGTTTTGATTCTAAACTCAGATCCCTTCTCTCCGTGTTACAAACAAGACCTGAAAGTTCAAAATACTTTGTACTTTATAAATGTAGATATGTATTCCTTATGTAAGTGCACTTTGCTGTTAGATTGTAAGCTTCCGGAAGGCAGGAGAATGTTGTGTTCTTTGTGTTTCTCTTAGGTCACACACACACACACACACACACACACACACACACAAATATACCTGTACATATATGTTACATGTGGAGTATGTATGCATGTATGTACATGTGTATATGTATGTGGCTCTCCTGGGTGGATGTGCCTGTCCCGCAGTACCCCACGGAGACCTGTATTTTTAACAGGGAGCTATGCAGACAGACATCACATCCGGAGGCAGTGCCCTTTCAATGGTCAGGTTTTCAGGTAGGTAATAGGAGGATTTTTTGAGTTAGGGGAGCCTTCATTTATTTCCTCAAATAACAAGTTGCAGTTCACAGCCTTCATTCTGGAGCCTCTTTACTGGACATGCCTCCCTATATCTGTGTGGGGTGGAGGACAGAGGCGTTGACAAGGACCAAAGGCAGCGATGCTGGGTCTGGACTGTGCTCAGTGAAATCTTTCATATGTCCTCCAGAGCTCGCTAATCTGTGCTCTCTTCCCTCTGACTCGCTGTGTTCTTTACACAGCAGCTGCTTTTTCTCCCGACACTGCGTGAGGCTCCAGGGATAAAGGGGCTTAGAAGAGAAGGTAGGATTTGTACAAGGCCCTCCACATCAGGAGGGAGCCAGTCAGGAAGCGGAAGCAATTGCTCGCACCCCCTCCCACCCACCCCCAGCTGAGGCCCTTTGCTTAGGACTGGGCTCAGCACTGCCTTCCCCATCTTTCCCACCCCTTCCCACCTCCCTCATCCTGCTGGTTTTGAGCAAGGCTTCTTTTTGGACATTCAGTGACAAACTCGATCAAAAGCTTGTCTGGAGATTTGCCGATGTGAATTCCGGAGGCCTTAGGCCCTGTTTTGTTTGCATGGTGAGTGCGGTGCTTGGTCCTGCCTGACAAAGTATTGACAGTTCCCGGACCTCTCTGGGGGTTTGTGAGTTCCTGGAATTTTACTCATAGAACTTTCACTTTCAGCAGATATGCAGGTTTGGATTTGCCTCAGGCAAGGGTGTGACAGGGCAGATAGCAGGGATCATCCATGAATCTCTGTATTTTGGTGTTTTCAAATGCCCAAACCTTGAAGCAGATTATACTAGTGTCTGGGAAGGATGAGCGTTACCTTTGAGTGAGAACATTGCCTTCTCTGAGGAAATATCTAGAATCCTACTGGGATTCTAGAATCAGACTGGGATTCCCAATCAAATTGGGAAGGAAAGGATTCCTCAATATTCCCAACAGTGAAAACAGAGTATAGGTTCGCTATTCTCCCGATAGCGCAAACAGAGGGTCCCCCGGGTGAGAGTAGGCAGAGAGATATAGGAGAAAAGATGAGACATGGGTTCAGGATTGTCGAGGAGGAGAGGGCTCGGCTGGAAGCAGTATTAGCTGAACGCCCAGATGCTGTGTGGAGTTGAGCCACTGTCTGAAGGCCACCCTAGAGGCAGCCCCCCCACACCACTGTTGGCCACCATGTCTCAGTGCCTGCCAGAGACACGGGAGGATTTCCCACCAACAGTAAACACCACCTCTCAGAGTGACTACCCAGCAGCCCTCTGCATTCGGAGACTCGGCTTGATCCCTGGCTATTCACCCCATTTGGAAAACTGCCACCTTGCAGAATTCCAAGGTGCTGGGAATCCCCAAGAGAGGGAGAATGGCTGTGGTCTCCTTGCAGGACCGTGGAAGAAAGCACTTGCTCTTGAATAAGCAGAGTGTCCTGCCACAGATATCTGTCCAATCGTAACTCTGATCACTTTTCTAGCAACGGGGCAATGGCTACTATCACTGTATTTCCCAACTCTCAAATCAGGACACACACTTTGGTACGTGAACTGCCTTAAAATAAGGTAGTTTTCGATTGGGACCTTCCCAGAAATGTGGCGTCCTGAGGCAGAGTTACAGAATACAGAAGAAATTTTTGGGCAGAATACAGAAGAAATTCTATGACTTCCTAAACTGCTCAAGTAAAACTACATCTATTCTGCCCCCCTTGCCATCCACCAACTCCCGAAAGTCTCTTGGAGATGGGATTTTCTTCTCCAGGCTCCCGTACCAAATTCCTCGAGGTGTATGTAGATTTAAGGCCAGAGTCAGACATCTGTAGCTCACAGCACAAGTTTGGCCTGCAGACATGTTTTATTCTGGGTTGTCTCATACAGAGAAATAGGTGTCGACTCTTAAAAAAATCACCCTCTCTCTCTGACCCTCCCCTGTTCATGCTCTGTTTCTCTTTGTCTCAAAAATAATAAATAAACTTAAAAAAATGTTTTTTTATAAAAGGGGTCGTCTGGGTGGCTCAGTCGGTTAAGCGTCCGACTTCAGCTCAGGTCACGATCTCGCGGTCCGTGAGTTCGAGCCCCGAGTTGGGCTCTGTGCTGACAGCTCAGAGCCTGGAGCCTGTTTTGGATTCTGTGTCTCCCTCTCTCTCTGACCCTCCCCTGTTCATGCTCTGTCTCTCTCTGTCTCAAAAATAATAAATAAATGTTAATTTTTTTTTTTTAATCAAAAGAGAACACACAAATATCTGGGTTTCTTACTTTTTTGGAATGACAGGAAGATCTGGCCACATTACACCACATCATCACGTGCTGCTTCCTTGAGATCTCAGACTCAGTAGAGAGTCCCCAGCCCCTTCTAGTCCCCAGTACATCTCTGACATTAAGGTAAGGCAAGGTGGCATCTATTCCTGGAATCATGTTTCCGACTTCTTTCTTTTCCTCTCTCTCCGGCCAGCTTTTCTTTCTCACGGTATGGTCAGTGTCTTTGAAAACATTGTGGTTCTGTCTTACGGCAGGAGACTCCGCTCTTGGCTCCTAGCAAATGTTTGGAATCGGACTTGAGAGCGTAGCCACGAGCCCAATGGACTCGTCCATTTCCTGCTTGTGGAAATAATACGTCAGTGTGGAGCAGGTTTTTGTTTTTTCATCTAAATCTCCAAACTGTTCTCCTGGAGTCTCAAAATGGGGAGTGCAGAGACAAGATTCGTTAGCCCTACAGCTTAGAGCTTTGAACCTAAGAGAGTCCCCTGGCTACAGTCACTCTTAAATTGAACTGCACCTCCCAGACAGACTACTATGGGGGCTCTACCGGGCTCTGTTGGGCTCAGTAGGGTTCTGCATATTGCCCACCCATAGGTGACTGAAGTAGTCTGCATTCGTTCCCCTTTCCCGACCCCACACACGTAAGTTTGTGGCTCCTTGCAGATTACACAGGTTTAAAGAACAGATGTTTGTCTGACGCTGTCTACCTTTAGAAATGAGCACTTTGTGGCTTGGAATTATGCCACATATATTTGATTAATTAATTGTGTGACTTTAGACAAGCAACTTGCCCTACTGATGCTTCAGTTTCCTTTTATAAAATAAGACTAGACCTGCACTGACCTCTACTTATTCACTCAAGTGATTCATTCAAGCAATATGTAACAAACACGTACTATATCACAGTACTGTCCTGGGGGCTGAGTATATTAAAAAAAAAAGAAGAGAAAAAAAAAAAAGGTAAGGACACCACTCTCAGACATCCTTAAAGCCTGGAGGTAGAGACCTATTACCTGTATATCGATTCACCTATTTTTTATCTATCATAATTTATTATATGAATCTACGCACGTATGATAAAGAAGATGTATTCCTATTATATAGAAAGCAGTGGGACACGGGCAAGGACAAATATGTACCCAAATGTGTGCCATGTCTGAATAGGAGTTCTTGCAGATGACAGAGAAGACTCCAAAGTTAAAGGCTGAGTTTTGTGTTGGGTCTTTTTTATTGTTCAATTTTTTTTAACGTTTATTTATTTTTGAAACAGAGAGAGACAGAGCATGAACGGGGGAGGGTCAGAAAGAGGGAGACACAGAATCCGAAACAGGTTCCAGGCTCTGAGCTGTCAGCACAGAGCCTGACGTGGGGCTCGAACTCACGGACCGCGAGATCATGACCCGAGCCGAAGTCGGCCGCTTAACCGACTGAGCCACCCAGGCGCCCCTGTGTTGGGTCTTAAAGCGTGAACAGAATCTGGATGGGATTCAAGGCTAAGGGGGTACCATGTGCAGAGCCCCACATAAAAGTCAAGGTGCTTGGGGTTGCAGGGACTTTGGAATGGCAGAGTGGGGCAGGGAGTGTGAGAAAATGGGCCTGAAGATTCCATCGCAGGAGGGGTAACAGAGCAGAGCTAAGCATTTTGGAAAGTGATTCCTCTGGAGGCCTCATACATAAATACCTAGTTTTGCATAGATCTTACACTTTTCTGGAATATTTTGGGGTTGTTCTGTTCATAACCGAAGATCATTTACCCTCGTAAGGTTCACTTCAAAACCACAATTTTTGAACAACTGCACTAACACACGAAGCACTGGTAGGAAGCAATGTGGAAATTATGGGCGGGTGGTGCTGCGACAAATGTTTGGGGTTGTCAAAAATTCTCCTCGGAGACGGCTGTGTCCACCTTGCTGAAGATTAGGGAAGAAAGCAACCCAAGAAAGCAAAGCATGAAAGGCAAAGTAGTCTCAGTGAGCCACTGAGCGTAATTTCAGATACACTGTTCCCTTATTCCTTTGGGATCACCCTGCTTGAATAGTATCCTCTCTCTTGCTGGGTGAAAAATTACACTCAGAGTTCTTCCCATTTAGTAGCTCAAAGGTGAGAAAAAGAGAGAGAAGCTGTTTCTTTCCGGTTTCACCAAACTGGATTCCACTGGATGCCCCTCGTGCGGGTCGATTTTGTCATTGCCCAAAGCTGCCTGGTGGTCTCCTTTTGGTTTTCTTTCTCCATCTTTAAATCATTAACTCTGTTTAGCTCTGAAAACATGGGCTTCTGGCTCAGTTCTACTCCCTCTGCTGGCCAGATGTCACCTCGCAGCAGCAAAATGCTATTACAGGGTAGTGCCTTCACCAAGACTATCATACTATTTCTTTTAATTTCTTGGCAATGCAGTATTGGAATTAGAAAAAAAAAAAAAGCTTATTTAAAATCCAACAGCTCTTCCTCTAGCAGATTATAATAATTTTAAAACACTGCAGATTGAATTTGGGGCCTCCACTGGGTCCCTGGCCTTGGTATTAATTAACAAAGCTTGAAATGAGCCATGATTAATTGCAAGTCCAGGAGTGCAACACAGTTTGATGAATATGTTCAGATTTCAGGGAGAAAAACATTCAGACCGTTGCTTGAGGCAGGAGCCTCCACAATAATAACCAGTTTGGTTTCATAAAGTGTCTTTGCCATATAAATTGCAGAGTGGATCATCCCTGGAGTGAAATCTGCTGATAATAGAGTAGAAGTGGAGATCTGGAGCCATCTGCCCAGCATGAGCCTTCTAGGGATTCTTTTCTTTCTTTTTCTCCTTTCTTTCCTCCTTTCTTTCCTCCTTTCTTTTTCTTTCTTTCAT